>NC_084575.2:31995566-32035566 GCF_033978685.3 Nerophis lumbriciformis
GGTTGGAGTGGGAGGGGGGCGTGGTTGGGGGCGTGGCTAAAAGGGAGGAGTATATTTACAGCTAGAATTCACCAAGTCAAGTATTTCATATATATATATATATATATATATATATATATATATATATATATATATATATATATAACAAATACTTGACGTTCAGTGAATTCTAGCTATATATATATATATATATATATATATATATATGTATATATATGTATATATATATATATATTTATATATATATATATATATTTATTTCATTATATGTATATATATATATATATATATATATATATATATATATATATATATACGTATAAATATATATATTAATTTTATTATATATATATATATATATATATATATATATATATATATATATACCTTTGGTAAATTTTAAATGTGCTTTATAAATAAAGTTGATTTGATTTGATTTGATAAGTGGTAGAAAATGGATGGATGGGATATATATATATATATATATATATATATATATATATATATATATATATATATATATATATATATATATATAAATAAATACTTGAATTTCAGTGTTCATTTATTTACACATATACACACACATAACACTCATCTACTCATCTTTGAGTTAAGGGTTGAATTGTCCATCCTTGTTCTATTCTCTGTCACTATTTTTCTAACCATGCTAAACTCTGATGATGCATTGATGTGTGGCACGCACAAAAGTGCTTTCATCAAATGCACTAGATGGCAGTATTGTCCTGTTTAAGAGTGTCACAACATTGCTGTTTACGGCAGACGAACTGCTTTACGGTATACAAAAACGTGACTGCTGTTGTTGTGTGTTGTTGCCGCGCTGGGAGGACGTTAATGAAACTGCCTAACAATAAACCCACATAAGAAACCAAGAACTCGCCCTCCATCATTCTACAGTTATAACGTGATTGGGCAGGTATGCTGGTTATATTGTGGGTTAGCGGACTCAGGTCCTCATGGACCTGAGTCCGTCTGAATTTCGGGAGATTTTCGGGAGAAAATTTGTCCCGGGAGGTTTTCGGGAGAGGCGCTGAATTTCGGGAGTCTCCCGGAAAATCCGGGAGGGTTGGCAAGTATGGCTGTGGGGCCCTATTGTAGTGAATCACACCTGAGACATCATACATTAATCAAATCTTTATTAGACACGTAAACAATGTGATAAAGAACATTTGACATCAATCAAACTAGGGATTTAGATATCTAGTCAGGACACTCCTCACTCTTTTGCCTTCACCTTCATTGTCCATTCCTTTTCGGTGACTTTATATACTCTGGACCTAGACGTTGAGTCCGCGACATACATGGCGGACAATAACTGATACAGTCTGCTTTGCCAGTCCAAAAAGCATTCGCTGTTTTCCTCGACGGCCAGGTAATCAAAGCATACCTTTTTTTTTAATCACATCAACGGGAGCTCGAATTCTCGTTGTCTCTCCTTCGACAAATGGACAAAGTTTTTCTCTAAGTACAATCACAGCTGACCTGGACATTGGAAAGTTCTCTTGCCGTCTGAGAAGTGTTGTATCCCAAATAGCTGCAATGGCTTTCTCTTAAGGTATTCATGTGTGATTTCCACAAGCGTCTGTACATGTAGAAGAAGGAGAAACACGGGCATGTCTGGATGACTCGCCTTCATATTTCCAGTGGTTAGCTCCGAGCTACGAAACCGCTTTGTTATGAAGCTGGCTGGGGCACGTCTTTCTGATGTCACTTCCTGTGTGGGGCGCAGTCTTTCTGGCGTCACTTCCTCTCCGAACTCACTTTGTAAACGATCAATGCAAAGCTAAGAGCCGGAGATTCAAAATATACACGGCGCACTCACCCATGTAAAAATATGTCCTTAAACTGTTAGGATTGAGTTCAAGGGTGGACCCCGGGATGCAGAGAATGGAGGCAAGGTATGTGATAAAAAAATGAAAATATTTAATAAGTCCAAAATGGTAACTAAGGGTGATGGGGCAAAAGTGCACACCATGGGAAATATAACAAAAGTAGTCTCTTTCAGAGGTTGGCAGAGCAAAGGCCAGGACGCACACAACGTGGCAAAACTAGTCCTCTCAAAACAAGGTGGCTAGGAAAACAAAAACACAACGAGGTCAATATTACAGGAATATGCAAAGGCAGAATCAAGGTAGCACAGAGTTCAGGAACAATAACCGGCAGGGACCAGCTGGTGGAGACTCGCTTAAATGCTACCGGGAAGTGATTAGCAGCAGGTGTGCCTCGTTGGGGACAAACGACTGGGGAAAGAAACTGACAAACCAATAGAGAAGGCAGGGAGAAGACAACAAACACAACATAAACGCTGGTTTAGTGTGGCTGAAACGGGGCTTAGGCTAAATAATTATTTGTTTAAGGAGTTAAACAACTTAGTGTAAAAGGGGCCTGAGGGTAGCCTTAATTACCATGTGGCCCTCAATAAAAATGAGTTTGACACCCCTGCCTTGAATAAGGCCCAAGCTGTTTGTTTACATGCTTTTTTTTATTTCTCTTTGCTATTTGGGCTTACTGGACCCTAATTAGAATAAAAACTAATAATCATCTTTTGATATGATGTACTTAGTCCATAAGTACACAAACGTGTACTTCATGTTCAGTGACATGCTAATTCTTATTTTTACACATTTTTTCCCCAAATTCCATTGTATGTTATACTCTTCTGACACCACCAGATGGCAGTTTAAGTGTCCACATAAGCGGCCATAAGACCCCAATTCAGTAGTGTACACAATTTTGGAAATAAGAGCTAAAAGGTGCTGTCCACGCATGTGGCCACTAAGGCCTTTATTAAAGGTGCCAACCCTACTTTTTCATCACACTACAGGGGCGGCATAGCTCGGTTGGTAGAGTGGCCGTGCCAGCAACTTGAGGGTTCCAGGTTCAATCCCCGCCTCCGCCATCCTAGTCACTGCCGTTGTGTCCTTGGGCAAGACACTTTACCCACCTGCTCCCAGTGCCACCCACACTGGTTTAAATGTAACTTAGATATCGGGTTTCACTATGTAAAAGCGTTTTGAGTCATGTTGCGTCGACCAGCTCTTCCTCCCAGGGAATCTAAGTTACTGGTCAATCCCAAGTTCTTTCGATGACATATATGCTGAGTAAGAAGGATCACCAAGACAGAAAAGGAATATTATCAAGTTTTACTGAAATTTCAAGAGAACCACCTAAACCAATACATTCATACCGGCTTCCTAAGTTGTTCTAACACTCAAACGGAAGAGCCAACTTCTTGCACATGAAGAAAGCCCCCACCTCTCTGGAAAGGAACATAGCCTCATTGTTCTACTACAGATAAGACAAAAGGGAGTATTGCATCTCCTACGGTGCAAACCTTCAAGGTAACATAGTTTACTTGTGGACATAAAATAAAAAATAGAAAGAGTACAAATGGAAAAAAACACTAGGTGTTTTAAACATGACTTTGAATGCAGAAAGAACGCTTAAACATACCGTATTTTCCGCACTATTAGCCGCACCTAAAAACCACAAATTTACTCAAAAGCTGACAGTGCGGCTTATAACCCGGTGCGCTTTATATATGGATTAATATTAAGATTCATTTTCATAAAGTTTCGGTCTCGCAACTACGGTAAACAGCCGCCATCTTTTTTCCCCGTAGAAGAGGAAGTGCTTCTTCTTCTACGCAAGCAACCGCCAAGGTAAGCACCCACCCCCATAGAACAGGAAGCGCTTCTTCTTCTACTGTAAGCAACCACCCGCCCGCGTAGAAGAAGAAGAAGAAGCGCGCGGATATTACGTTTCATTTCTTTTGTGTGTTTACATCTGTAAAGACCACAAAATGGCTCCTACTAAGCGACAGGTTTCCGGTTCATGAAAAGACGCAATCTCTCCATCCGCACACGGACTACTATTTCACAGCAACTGCCTAAAGACTTTCAAGAAAAGCTGGCTACTTTCCGTGCATATTGTAAAAACAAGATAGCTGAAAAAAAGATCCGGCCAGAGAACATTATCAACATGGACGAGGTTCCACTGACTTTTGATATTCCTGTGAACCGCACTGTGGATACAACGGGAGCACGTACGGTGAATATTCGCACCACAGGGAATGAGAAGTCATCCTTCACTGTGGTTCTAGCTTGCCATGCTAATGGCCAGAAACTTCCACCCATGGTGATATTCAAAAGGAAGACCTTGCCAAAAGAGACCTTTCCAGCCGGCGTCATCATAAAAGCTAACTCGAAGGGATGGATGGATGAAGAAAAGATGAGCGAGTGGTTAAGGGAAGTTTACGCGAAGAGGCCGGGTGGCTTTTTTCACGCAGCTCCGTCCATGTTGATATACGACTCCATGCGCGCCCACATCACGCTGGTTTTTAATATATTATTAAAGTTTGACTGACCTATCTGACTGTTTTTTTGACATTCCTTTAGCGCAGTTAGATGCGGCTTATAACACGGGGCGGCTTATAGGTGGACAAAGTTTTGAAATATGCCGTTCATTGAAGGCGCGGCTTATAACCCAGGGCGGCTTATGGTGCGGAAAATACGGTATATGCATTCTCCACAGTCACTAGTGTTAGAATAATTGTTTCTAAATTATTACAAAAACTTTGTATTATATTGTGTTCCTGAGAAGACAAAAGGGCTGTCTTTGAGGCCTACCAAGAGGAAGAAGGCTCGTAAAACTCCACTGTGACTTCAAAGCGGACAGATGGTAGGATCTGCTCAAACTTCCAGAGGAACTCTTTTTGAAGTATTTTACAAACTCTCTTTGAACTATTTTATGGAACTCTCTTTGAACTATTCTATGGAACCCTCTTTGAACTATTTTATGGAACTCTCTTTGAACTGTTCGGTAACCGAAGGCAACGCTGTTTACGACCCACTTCCCTCTGGAAGCAGCTGTGGGCAAGTGGGGGGAGAAAGTCAAATAAAGAAGCAGGAGTGCAATCTCGTGGCAGAGCGTGGTTGAAGACTACTGAGAGCACAGTTGCCACGTCTCTCGTCAATATTGAGTCCAAATTTTATTCTGTCTCTGTTTGATTCCTTGCCTTTTGTCTTGTTTAATAGATGTCATCAGTGTTTGAACCTGACAATATAATTCACTTCATTACCATCAGTTCAGGACAACGAGCCGTCGTCACCCTCATCCTCATCTCACCTACGCCGCACGTCTACTAAATATCTCGGTTCCACCTTTTTTTTGTCGACGCCTCTGTCACAACTACTCTGCTGCATCCAGCACGACAGTAAAATGCGAGCCGCCATCTTTTAAACGGGACTAACAAATAAACAACCCGCCCCCCGGCCCCCCCCCGCCATCAAATGGCCGGTGACAGTGATGCATGGTCTTCCCGATGAGCTCTGAAAAACTGATGGATCTGTGACGGCGCCAGCGCTTACATAAACTAATGCATGTAATTACATTTTCCATTCCCACTCTATTGTGTGGCATCTTATTACAATGTCATTAGAGCAAATGGGCTGCAAAAATGATATAGTTTGCGATTTTGTTTTCTTCACTCCGCATGGTTTTTTTTTCTCTCTCTCTCTGTCTCTCGCAGAAATGTTTCCCGGCAAGGAAGTTGTCTTTGTTACTTGTCTTATTCGGGGTTAAAGGCATGACTATTCGGATCTCCACACAAGCACAGATGTTTTCAAAACACTGGCTCCCACCACTGTGGTGTTAAACAAAATATCCGTACACAAAAGTGGAGTTTTCATTGGAGTGGAAATCACAGTTTGCCCCCAAGGCCTCCCTATGGCTTAAGGAGCTCATGTTTTTCTTAGATTTAGAGAAAATGAAATATAATCTGAGGGTTACACCAAAACAATTTGACTTGACCTGGGGCTGCATAATTAGTTACATAGCTCAATTAAACACACTATAGGATACCTGGGCAAATTAAGGCCCGGGGGCCACATGCCGTCCGTTAAGCTTCTCAATCTGGCCCGCCGGACATCCATCCATCCATCCATCCATCTTCTTCCGCTTATCCGAGGTCGGGTCGCGGGGGCAGCAGCCTAAGCAGGGAAGCCCAGACTTCCCTCTCCCCAGCCACTTCGTCCAGCTCTTCCTGTGGGACCCCGAGGCGCTCCCAGGCTATAGTCTTCCCAACGTGTCCTGGGTCTTCCCCGCGGCCTCCTACCGGTTGGACGTGCCCTAAACACCTCCCTAGGGAGGTGTTCGGCTGGCATCCTGACCAGATGCCCGAACCACCAGCAGATGACATGGCACCCCAAACCATCATTGATGGTGGAAACTTTACACTAGACTTCAGGCAACGTGGATCCTGTGCCTCTCCTGTCTTCCTCCAGACTCTGGGACCTCGATTTCCAAAGGAAATGCAAAATTTGCATGGTTGGGTGATGGTTTGGGGTGCCATGTCATCTGCTGGTGTCGGTCCACTCTGTTTCCTGAGATCCAGGGTCAACGCAGCCGTCTACCAGCAAGTTTTAGAGCACTTCATGCTTCCTGCTGCTGACCTGCTCTATGGAGATGGAGATTTCAAGTTCCAACAGGACTTGGCGCCTGCACACAGCGCAAAATCTACCCGTGCCTGGTTTACGGACCATGGTATTTCTGTTCTAAATTGGCCCGCCAACTCCCCTGACCTTAGCCCCATAGAAAATCTGTGGGGTATTGTGAAAAGGAAGATGCAGAATGCCAGACCCAAAAACGCAGAAGAGTTGAAGGCCACTATCAGAGCAACCTGGGCTCTCATAACACCTGAGCAGTGCCAGAAACTCATCGACTCCATGCCACGCCGCATTAACGCAGTAATTGAGGCAAAAGGAGCTCCAACCAAGTATTGAGTATTGTACATGCTCATATTTTTCATTTTCATACTTTTCAGTTGGCCAACATTTCTAAAAATCCCTTTTTTGTATTAGCCTTAAGTAATATTCTAATTTTGTGACACACGGAATTTTGGATTTTCATTTGTTGCCACTTCAAATCATCAAAATTAAATGAAATACACATTTGAATGCATCAGTCTGTGTGCAATGAATAAATATAATGTACAAGTTACACCTTTTGAATGCAATTACTGAAATAAATCAAGTTTTTCAAAATATTCTAATTTACTGGCTTTTACCTGTGTATATATATATATATATATATATATTAAAAAAAAAATAAAAATGAAATCAACATAAAAACACAAGATACACTTACAATTATTACACCAACCCAAAAAACCGAACAAAATGAAGTCTGTTTTTAATCGTTAAATAAAATGATATCACTGTATGAAATGAAACCACGTCAACATGCACACGGGCACTGCAAGCTATTTGTGGCTGTGGGCATTAGAAGAAGCCATTATCTGTTTTGCATAATCGGCCATGATGCATGTCGTTTCTTCCAAGAAGTGTGCAAAAAAAAAAAAAAGCATAGAAATCAAGCAGCTCGTTAAGATGAGCGATGTGCACTTTCATGTAAAGTCCAGTAAGATTTCTTGCAAGTTGCGACATCTTATTTTTCTCCGGCAGACAAACCACATGAGGTGTGTTAAGAAGCGGGTTAGCAATGCCATGCACTTCACTTTTTTTTCCACATTTTCTTATGTTACAGCCTTATTCTAAAATGGAAAAAAATATATAAATTTTTGTCCTCAAAATTCTACAGACAGAAAAAAATAAATTAAATAAAATAAAAAAAATAAACAATTCTACAGACAATTAATACCCGCATAATGACAACGTGAAAGTTGTTCTTTTTTAAATGTGCAAATGTATTTGAACTAAATATCACATGCACATAAGTCTTCCCCGGTCTTAGCTCAGTACTTTGTTGATGCACCTTTGGGAGCAATTACAGCCTTAAGTTTATTCGGATACGGTGTTACAAGCTTGGCACGCCTATCTTTTGGCATTTTGCCCATTCCACTTTGCCCATTCCTCTTTTGCGGCATGTCTCAAGCTTCATGAGGTCGGATGCGAAGCGTTGGTTTTCATCCAGGATGTCTCTGTGCATTGCTGCATTCATCTTAGTCGAAGTTGAAGTTCAAGTTAAAGCACCAATCATTGTCACACACACACTCGGTGTGGTGAAATTTGTCCTCTGCATTTGACCCCTTGTTCACCCCCTGGGAGGTGAGGGGAGCAGTGAGCAGCAGCGGTGGCCACGCCCGGGAATCATGGCATGGCAACCACATCTTCCATTAAGGAGCTGCTTTTCTGGGATCTGAGGATTGACGGGAAAAACCGAGGACAAGAGGAAGGAACGCAGATTCCAGTGAGTTCTGTCTGTTTAATAAATGTCATCAGTGTTTGAACCTGACACACCCCCAATTCCAACCCTTGATGCTGAGTGCCAAGCAGGGAGGTAATGGCTCCCATTTTTAATAGTCTTTGGTATGACTCGGCCGAGGTTTGAACTCACGACCTACCGATCTCAGGGCGGACACTCTAACCACAAGGCCACTAGTCAAGGATGTGACCAAGAACCCGATGGTCACTCTGTCAGAGCTACAGCATTCCTCTGTGGAGAGAGAGAAGAACCTTCCAGAAGGACAACCATCTCTGTGGCAATCCACCAATCAGGTTTATAGAGTATCAGAATCAGAATCAGCTTTATTGTCATTACGCAAGGTAACGAGATTGAGGCCATTCCATACAGTGCGATGTGTGCATGCTAGAAAAACAATGTGCAAATATATAAAAATATAAAAAATGTAGAAGTGCAATGAATATGGTGTGAAATGAATATATACATGAAAAAAAACAAAAAACAAAAAAAAACAGGGTGGTTGGTGGAATGGGTTATTGCACCGAAGAGAAGGCAGTTATGAGGGACAATGGGGCAGTCCGTTCAGGATGGTTATGGCCCTGGGGAAGAAGCTGTTCTTTAGCCTGTTTGTTTTGGTTTTAATGCACCTGTAGCGCTTCCCAGAGGGCAGCAGGTGGAACAGGTCAGAGCCAGGGTGGGTGCTGTCCTTGATGATGGCACTGGCTCTGTTGAGGCAGCGGGAGGTGTAGATGTCCGTCAGAGAGGGGAGAGGGCGGCCGATGATCTTCTGAGCCGTCTTGACCACTCTTTGCAGCCTCTCCCTGTCTGCTGCAGTGCAGCTGCCGTACCATACCGTAATACAGTAGGTCAGCAGGCTCTCGATGGACGAGCGGTAGAAGGTCAGCAGCAGGTCAGGCTTCAGGTTGTACTTCCCGAGGACTCTAAGGAAGTGTAGCCGCTGCTGAGCCTTCTTGATGATTGATGTGGTGTTGACTGTCCAGGAGAAGTCATTAGAGATGTGGACTCCAAGGTACCTGAAGGTGTGGACCCTCTCTACACGCTCGCCGTTGATGTAGAGGGGGGCAGGGTCGGTGCTGCTCCTCCTGAAGTCGACGATGATCTCTCTGGTCTTGCTGGTGTTGAGAGCGAGGTTGTTCTCCGAAGACCAGGCCGTCAGCTTCAGGACCTCCTCTCTGTAGGCAGCCTCGTCACCCCTGGAGATAAGCCCGACCACTGTGGTATCGTCGGCGAACTTGACGGTAAGGTTGTCACTGTGGGCCGGACTGCAGTCATGGTTGTAAAGGCAGTAGAGGAGGGGGCTCAGCACACAGCCCTGTGGGGAGCCGATGCTCAGCGTGCGGGAGGATGAGAGGTGCGGGCCAAGTCTCACATTCTGGGGTCGGTCCGTTAGGAAGTCCCTTATCCAGGCGTTTGTGAGAGGGGGGAGGCCAAGAGTGTCCAGTTTATTGCAGAGTAGGTTATAAACAGCAGGTTAGTGGAAATAGATGATCAATAAAATAGAAATGTGTTTGAGCGATATTTCCCGCATCTACTTTGTTTTAGCAATCAAGAATATTTCTGTTGTTTTTATCCTTCTTTGTGGGGACATTGCTGATTGACATGTCATGTTCGGATGTACATTGTCTTTGCTCCACAGTAAGTCTTTGCTGTTGTCCAGCATTCTGTTTTTGTTGACTTTGCAGCCAGTTCAGTTTTAGTTTCGTTCTGCATATGTTACGGCTCAGACTCCTGCCACCGCCGCTCGTCCATCTGTGCGCTCCAGTGAGAGCATCGCGGGCCACGCCCACGGGCGATGCCTCTCAACTGCGGGCGCATCTCCACAAGGCTGCAGGAGATCTGCAATCCGCGCACCTGCCTGGGATGAACGAGCTGCCTTCATAAACCCGCACAAACTGCCATGCCGTGCCGGAATATAATCCTCTGTTACCTTTGTAAGCATTTCGTGTCTGGCTTCCATCCCGCGAACTCGCTCTTCCCCTGTGATTTTCGTGTTTTCCGTTGTGTCTGATGATCCTGTTGTCTTCCCGCAGCGCTTCCCGTTGTTCTCCTGTGATCCCCTGTTGTTCCCCTTGCCTCCCGGACTGCCATTTTGGATTCTCGACCTCCCGCTTGGACACGTTCCTCTCGACGCCTCTCGGTCGCCCTGGATCACCTGCCTGCCCCACGGACTTCCGTGTTCCTTCGCTGTCGACAACATTTGGTAACACACACCTCAACTAATCACACACATAGCCACACACCACATACACTTTTGGATCTAGTTCACACTCCATTTCCTTAGTTTGTATTCTATTGTTTGATTATTATATTTATATGGTGAATATATATATAATAAATCTATAGAGCTACATCATCCCCTGGTGTCTGTTGCCGTCACCTCCCCCTGTTAAACCATAACAGCATAGCCTTCCCTAAGCTTGAATGCCTTTTCTTAGGGGCACTCACCTTTTGTTTATTTTTGGTTTAAGGATACCTTTTTACCTTCACAGTGCCTCCCGCTGTTTCCGACATCTACAAAGCATTTAGCTACCTGCTGCCACCTACTGATATGGAAGAGTATTACACGGTTACTCTGCCGAGCTCTCGACAGCACCGACACTCAACAACAACACATCATTTGCAGACTATAATTACTGCTTTGTGTCAGAAAAATTGTATGTAAATTATCCAAAAACTTTCCGTTCTCTGAGTTCCCAATGAACAGACAAGAGGCTGCTCTTTGTTGCACCAAGCAAAGGCTTGGAAAATTCCATTGTGTACGATGGGAGGAGACGGGAGGGGGTTTATCTATTGTCATCGAAGAAACTGCCCAGGCTGAAGCCAGGACCAGCCCAAGCCCGAGGCATCTTTTCCTTTTGTGTTAATGTGACCGAAAACAATCACTGTTTACATACTCCCATACTTGCCAACCCTCCCAGATTTTCCGGGAGACTCCAGAAATTCAGCGCCTCTCCCGAAAACCTCCCGGGACAAATTTTCTCCCGAAAATCTCCCGAAATTGAGGCGGAGCTGGAGGCCACGCCCCCTCCAGCTCCATGCGGACCTGAGTGAGTGTTGACAGCCTGTTCACACGTCCGCTTTCCCACAATATAAACAGCTAATGATCGAAGGCGAGTTCTTGGTTTCTTATGTGGGTTTATTGTTAGGCAGTTTCATTAACGTCCTCCCAGCGCGGTAACAACACACAACAACAGCAGTCAAGTTTTCGTCCCCCGTAAAGCAGTTTGTCTGCCGTAAACAGCAATGTTGTGACACTTTTAAACAGGACAATACTGCCATCTACTGTACATGCATATGTGACCCACCCATAATGTGTCACATTTTTGTGTTGATTTATTTATTTTATTTTGTGGTTTAAATTCCATCCATCCATTTTCTACCGCTTATTCCCTTTTGGGGTCGCGCAAATTCGTTTTTGGAGCTGTCATTACACATTTATCAGTATTCACATTGGTCAGTAGGGGGCAGTAGGGTGTTTCTTCCCAATTGAATGCTATCACCTGCAGACCGGAAGTGTCTTGTCATTCTGATGAGTGCGACCAGTCTGTGAACAATTGAAACGTCCTGTGTGCGTTTTCCTCCTGTATAACAGGTTAGTTTTGGTGAATCAACTCACTGAATAATATCCATAATAATAATAACTGGGATTTATATAGCGCTTTTCTAAGTACCCAAAGTCGCTTTACATGTAGAACCCATCATTCGTTCACACCTGGTGGTGGTAAGCTACTTTCATAGCCACAGCTGCCCTGGGGTAGACTGACGGAAGCGTGGCTGCAATTTGCGCCAACGGCCCCTCCGACCACCACCTGTCATTCATCATTCAATTCACCGGTGTGAGTGGCACCGGTGGCAAAGGGTGAAGTGTCCCGCCCAAGGACACAACGGCAGCGATTTTTGGATGGTAAGAGGCGGGGAGCGAACTTGCAACCCTCAGGTTTCTGGCACGGTTGCTCTACCCACTACGCCATGCCGCCCATGTGATCTTTATAAGTTTAAGTACACATTCTGATGGTGGAGCCTAACTCTAAAGTGTTTGTGAGTTGTAGTTTGTATTTGTGAATGAATCCAGTGCACAGCTGCAGTAATCAATACAAAAAGGCGACGTGAGTGCGCAATGTTTATATAGGAACTTCTGATCCTAATTCAGACTCCCAAATTAGAGCTCCCGTTTTCTTATTGATTTTATAATGTATATTTGTATAATGTGTGTGTGTTCTGAAAAAGTGACAGAGAATAGAACAAGGATGGACAATTCAACCCTTAACTCAACAATGAGTAGATGAGTGTTATGTGTGTGTATATGTGTAAATAAATGAACACTGAAATTTGAGTATTTCTTTTATTTATTTATATATATATATATATATATATATATATATATGTATATGTAATAAAAAAAAAAATATATATATATATGTAGCTAGAATTCACTGAAAGTCAAGTATTTCTTATATATATATATATATATATATATATATATATCTTAACCACGCCCCCCGCCCCACCCCCGACCACGCCCCCCAACCCCCACCTCCCGAAATCGGAGGTCTCAAGGTTGGCAAGTATGCATACTCCCCATTCCTTTAGAAACAGATGTTGTTATGTAAACAGGGAAAGTCCAAATAAAAAGAGGTGGCGTACAATCTTTCGCCGGAGCGTGGGTGACACTGTAAGAGGTTACAGGTCGACACGTTTCTCCTCAATTGAGCACAATTGAATTCTGCCTCTGTTTGATTCCTTGCTTCTTGTCTTGTTTAATAAATGTCATCAGTGTTTGAACCTGACAGTTTGCAAAAAAATATTTTTAACCCAAATAGGTGAAATTAGACAATCTCCCACGGCGCACTAGTGTGCCGCGGCACAGTGGTTGAAAAACGCTGGTTTAGAACCTCGTGCGTCTGCTCCTTCTTTGTGTGCGTTTGCATGCCACATGTGTAATGCAGCTGTGACTTTGTCTCTATGCTGAGACATGCACGTCGCCGCTTGGAATTGCGCCCGGCGTGCATTTATATGCACATACCGCTCCCTGAATGGCGAGTGTGTGCGGCGTCGTTGCACGTCGGGAGCTCATTAAGTGGGTGTCAGGGGAGCAGTGCGGCCAAAGAGAACCTCCCCACCCCCACGCTCGTGGAGGCTCTCCCCGGGCCGGCGTGCCGCCTGGCCGGGCCCTCAGCCTCGCAGCCGCCTTGATGTGCACGCGTCACACCGAAGATATGCTGTCACACGCCGGCTGACGGCCACACTTCACGCCGCTGTCACACTTTGGGAGTGACGATGCAAATGCGGGATTATTTTTAAGTGCCACTGCACACTAAAAAAGTCGGTGGACATTTTTAATTTCCAGTGTTATAAACGTGGTAAACAAGTTTGCAGGGAAAAGGCATATTTCAAGTTATCATCACATATATGTATCGTTGCATTTTCAACAATTGTATTGTTGATAATAGAGGTCATTATTGTTATTATTCATTATCAATAGAGCTATTTCTATTGGTATTTGTATTGATCCATTTGTAGTGTAATAATGCTCATTGTCATTTCTCTTCTGTTACATATCTGAGTTATTGTGCAGAAATACGGGGAAACGACTACAAATGTGCGCTTCATTCACTAAATGTGTTACAAGAAAAGATCCATTAAAATGAAAGCTGCAAGCAGCATTGGTCGGGCCCGCGTATTTGGCAGGTGCTAGTCCTAACTGTCCCAATACTTTTGTCCAGTGATAGTCATAAGTGTCCCAATACTTTTGTCTACTTTTAGTCTGAAGTGTCCCAAGACTTTTGTCTAGTGTACCTACCTTGTCTGCATTGTGTGGGCACGTTGGTGCTTCCTGCTTTTAAGCAGACATCTTAAAAAAACAGCAGCGCAGCAACGGGTCTTTGAAGGGTCATAAAATCAAAACCGGAGCAGTTAGCTTCTTGTAATCACAAGGGTTTAATCTCTCTCCTGTGTTAGTTTGAAGGCGAAACGACAAACGCGCTCAGAGGAGATCGTTTTTGAAGGAAGGTGACCGGTTTTTACAAAAAAAATTGTTTTGAAGGGGGAATAGCAAACTTCCTGTTGATTTCTGCTGGGGGTTGTCAATTTATGAAATGTAGGTCTAAGCGAGACCTACATAGAGGTTTTTGTTTCATGTCTCTCCAACCTTCCCAGTGGGAGTTACAGGCAGTTTTGTCATTTGTTTCTTCCGAGGAGCAGTTTTTTTTGCGTTTTATTACAAAATTGCAGTAGAGCGCAATTTTGAGATTTGGGGTTAGGTTTTTTTTTTTAGATCGCAATGTTTGCCAGTCCTGATGTGTGCGTTAAGTTTGGTGAGTTTTGAAGCATGTTAAGGGGGGCAAATTACAGCTCAAAGAGGCAAAAGTGACTGTTTTTAGTACTTTTTTGAATTGAAGGGGGAATTGCCAAATTCCTGTTGATTTTTGCCCGAGGATGTACAATTATGAAAGGTAGGTGTAAGTCAAACCTACGTAGAGGTTTTTGTTTCATGTCTCTCCGACCTTTCTAGTGGGAGTTACAGGCAGTCTAGTTTTTTTTCCCTAGGGGGCGCTAGAGCGCAATTTTTATTTTTGGGGCTTGGTTTTTTTTTATCAAAAGGCAATTTTCGCTAGCCCTGATGTGTGCGTCAAATATGGTGAGTTTTGAAGCATGTTAAGTGGGTCAAATTGCAGCTCAAAGAGGCGGCCGGTATAATAATAATAATAATAATAATAAAACCTTAGAAATCCAATAGGTCCTTATTGTATAGGTCCCCATTGTATAAGGACTCCCTTTGGGAGTCCTTATACAATGGGCCCTGCGGGCCCTAATAATACATAATGTTGGATATAGAGAACATACAAACACTTTTATTAAATCACAAATATTGAAATTCAACGATTTGGTGCATTTGCAAACAGCTAAAATGATGCACAAAGCAAACTATAATCTGCTAGGCAAGAATGTACAACAATACTTTTCAACAAAAGAGGAGAAATATAACCTTAGAGGAAAATCTAATTTAACTCAACCTCAAAGAACTGCTCACCCCCAAATCCTCCACACGACACCTCCGCTCCGGACAGGCTAACCTCCTCCAACCTCCGAGGACAAAGCTACAAATAATGGGAGACCGGAAACGCTCTCCCTGACCACCTGAGGGCACCACAGACTGTGGATGCTTTTAAAAAAAGCTTAAAAATCCTTCTTTTTAAAAAAGCCTTTTTTTTTTAGATTTATGCGTGCTGGTTCTGGCTATTAGGCTGTTCTAGTTTTTATTTTTATTTATTTATTTTATTATCTTTTTATTTTTTTAAATACTCTGTAGCACTTTGAGGTTGTTTGCTAAATGTAAAGTGCTTTTTACAAATACAATCTATTATTATTATTATTATTAAAACATTTGCATGCACGCACAACACTTAAAACCTTTAGCACAGGGCTCCCCAACCACCGGGCCGCGGCCCAGTACCGGTCCGTGGATCAACTGGTACCGGGCCACACAAGAAATAATAAAAAAATAAAAAATAAAAAAATAAAAAAATAAAAAATAAATATATATATTTATATATATATATATATATATATATATATATATATATATATATATATATATATATATATATATATATATATATATATATATATATATATATATATATATATTTTTTTTTAAATTAAATCAACATAAAAACACAAGATACACTTACAATTAGGGCACCAACCCAAAAAACCTCCCTCCCCCATTCACACTCATTCGCACAAATGTGTTGTTTCTTTCTGTTATTAATATTTCTGGTTCCTACATTATATATCAATATATATCAATACAGTCTGCAAGGGATAAAGTCCGTAAACACACATGATTGTATTTTTTTATGACCAAAAACAAAACAAAACACTGCTTTAGCATATCTGTATGTGGAATTAAATGATGGAATGGATTAAGCAAAGTAAATCCCAAAAAGCAGCAATATGATTCAGTTTAAGAGATTATTCAAACTACAAGTGTTCACAAAGTACACAATAATTATGATGAACATTTTCAACCCTTTTTTTTATTGAGACAAAGATTATTGTTTACTTACTAAGGTATATTATCTATTTGTTAGAGAACAAGAAAATGGGATGCAATTGCTATGGTATGAAAAGGGGAAATAATTAAATAAGCTCTGCTTCTTCCTACTCCTTTTCGGACGTGCTGTACTGAAACAACTGGAATTGGGTGATGCATGACATTGTATCGTATGCATGTTCCACATAAACTGAAACTGAAAGTGAAACTGTTTTATTAATGTTTATTTCACTAATTACTTCTCTGCTATCACTTTCACCATCATATTTGTACGTGTATCGCACGTGTATCCTATTTGCTGTTCTATTGTTGTTGTTGTTGTTGTCTCTCTGTCTTATCCGCCTCTTGTCCCCGCAATTTTCCCCGTCTGTCTTCCTTTTTTTTCTCTTTCCATGCCCTCCTGCTCCCACCTGGCTGCACCAAATAATAATATAAATCCATTTAATAAAGTCAAAAAACAAATAAGGCAACAAGAGAAGTATCCTACACTACTCTTTTGTAATGTAAATTTGTACAGCCGATATGGACATATACATCAACTATATGATTTTCCTGAGTAGCTGGACATGGAAAAAAAAAAAAATATATATATGCGGCGTGGCGCAGTGAAAGAGTGGCCGTGCGCGACCCGAGGGTCCCTGGTTCAATCCCCACCTAGCACCAACCTCGTCATGTCCGTTGTGTCCTGAGCAAGACACTTCACCCTTGCTCCTGATGGGTGCTGGTTAGCGCCTTGCATGGCAGCTCCCTCCATCAGTGTGTGAATGTGTGTGTGAATGGGTAAATGTGGAAGTAGTGTCAAAGCGCTTTGAGTACCTTGAAGGTAGAAAAGCGCTATACAAGTACAACCCATTTATTTATTTATTTATTATTTATATATATATATATATAATTAATTTTTTAGACATGCTGATATATATAAATATATATATATATATATATATATATACATATATATATATATTTATATATATATATATATATATATATATATATATATATATATATATATATATATATATATATATATATATATATATATACCCTAACGCTAAGGGAAGAGACGGGAGGGTATATATATATATATATATATATATATATATATATATATATATATATATATATATATATATATATATATATTTATTTATTTTTTTTTTTTTTTATTTATTTTTTTTTTTTATGCACAAAAAAATATATATATACATAATTTATATATATATAAAATGTATAATTTTGCATGTATATTTATATATATATTTATATATGAAAAAAACAAAAAAACAATACATATATATATATAGGGGACGGCGTGGCGAAGTTGGTGGAGTGGCTGTGCCAGCAATCGGAGGGTTGCTGGTTACTGGGGTTCAATCCCCACCTTCTACCATCCTAGTCACGTCCGTTGTGTCCTTGGGCAAGACACTTCACCCTTGCTCCTGATAGCTGCTGGTTAGCGCCTTGCATGGCAGCTCCCGCCATCAGTGTGTGAATGGGTGAATGTGGAAATAGTGTCAAAGCGCTTTGAGTACCTTGAAGGTAGAAAAGCGCTATACAAGTATAACACATTTATCATTATCATTTATATATATTTTTTTGCATATATATATATATATATATATATATATATATATATATATATATATATATATATATATATATATATATATAAATAAATAACCCTAATCCTTAACCCTAACCCTAACACCTAACCCCAACCCCAATCCCAACCCCAACCCCAACCATAACCCTAACCCTAACCTTAACCCTAACCCTTTTGCATATATATATATATATATATATATATATATATATATATATATATATATAATTATGAATATATATCCCTAACCCTTAACTTCAACCCTAACCCTAACCCTATATATATATATATATATATATATAAAAATTATATACAAATATTTTTCTTGCATATATGTATATATATATATATAATTATATATATATATCCCTAACCCTAACGCTAACCCTAAACCTTGAACCCTAACTCTAACCCTAACCCTAACCCTAACCCTAACCCTAACCCTAACCCTAACCCTAACCCTAAACCTAACCCCAACCCTAACCCTAACCCTAACCCTAACCCTAACCCTATATATATATATATATATATATATATATATATATATATATGGTGCAAAAAAAAAAAAAATTATATATATATATATATATATATATATATTTTTTTTTTGCATATATATATATATATATATATACATAATTTTTTTTGCCTGTATATTTATATATATATATATATATATATATATATATATATATATATATGCAAAAAAAAAATTATATATATTTTTTTGCAGATTATATATATATAAATATATATTTATATACATATATATATATATATATATATATATATATATATATATATATATATATATATATATATAATTATATATATAGGTCCCTAACCCTAACGCTAACCCTAAACCCTGAACCCTAACTCTAACCCTAACCCTAACCCTAACCCTAAACCTAACCCCAACCCTAACCCTAACTTTAACCCTAACCCTAACCCTAACCTTATATATATATATATATATATATATATATATATATATATATATATATATATATATATATATATATATATATATATATATATATATATGGTGCAAAAAAAAAAAAATTATATATATATATATATATATATATTTTTGCATATATATATAATTTTTTTTGCCTGTATATATATATATATATATGCAAAAAATTTTTTTTATATATATATTTTTTTTGCAGATTATATATATATATATATACATACATATATATATATATATATATATATATATATACATATATATATATATATATATATATATATATATATACATATATACATATATATATATATATGCTAGAGAGAGGATCGTACGGACACTAATGATGCAGAGATGACCATCCTCCATGATGAAAGGCTTATGCGGCCACCTCATTTACACATGCTGATATACGTATATATATGCAAAAAAAAATAAAAAATATATATATATAATTTTTTTTGCATATATATATATATATATATATATATATATATATATATATATATATATATATATATATATATATACATATATACATCAGCTTGTGTAATGGTCATCTCTGCATTATTAGTGTCCGTACCAATCCTCTCTCTAGCAACATGTTCCCTCTGGACCTGAACCAACTGAAATCAGTGAAATCTATTTTTTGTTTATCCCTGTTTTACTTTTACGCTGAACTACATTTGAATCTTTGCAAATGAGGAAATTGGGTCACAGCAGAATTAGCCGCAGCAAGAAAAAAAAACAAACAGGCTGAGAACGGCGTGTAAAAATGAGTCAATCTGCTATGATGTCCAAAGTCCATCATGTTTTGGGCCTCCCCGCGACACCGCTCGCTGCAAGTGTGATAATGTGTTTTCATGATTATGTTCACAGCTGGATTTGTGGGCAGCCTCCTCGTTAGCTGCGAGCACATTTGAGAGATCAGTGGGCTGATAGAAGATATTTGTGAAGGTCCGACTTAAATGTATCCAACTCCTGGTTTCTAGGCAACACTTTCTTAAAGTTACTGTGGAAACCAGCCGAGATGCTTACAAACATGCTGGGCTGTTTGTGTTCATGGCCGTGTGTTTGCTCCACCTGGGCGAAGGAATATACCGTTTAAGAAGGCCGATACTGCAGACTGAAGCAGAGCTCTGCCTTTGACAAATGAGACTTTCATTGGATAATTATCGTTTTCAGGATCGCAAACGTGTGAACAGGATTTGTCTCTGTCACATTGTGTGTTTAAGGGCGTATTAATCAAGTGACTAATTGCCAGATATTACAACCTCGGCTGTGACCGGTGTTAATAATAATAATAGATTTTATTTGTAAAAGCACTTTACATTCAGCAAACAACCTCAAAGTGAAAATATAATAACTAAAAAAGCCTAATAGCTAGAACTAGCATGCATATATCTAAAAAAAGGCTTTTTAAAAATTTTTATTAAGGGTTTTTAAGCCTTTTTTAAAAGCATCCACAGTCTGTGGTGCCCTCAGGTGGTCAGGGAGAGCGTTCCAATTTTTTATTATTATTATCATCTTAAGCTTCATCATTTGACGGCTGCACTTTGGCTTTTGTTTGCGAGAATTTGACTTGACAGTTTTGTCTCCTGATGAGTTATTTTAATTTTGCTGCAAAAGGAGAAAGCAACACTGTTTTTTTTATTGTTCTTCCTTTCTTCTATTAGTTTGCTATAGAAGAAAATTCGACCTGTGCAGCAATTAAGTGCAACAATTCAATTTCTGTAATAGAAAAATAAGCTCCTTTTGTAGATAAATTAAATAGATTTGTATAATTTATTTTATTTTTATTTAGCCAGATATTACAACCTCGGCTGTGACCGGTGTTAATAATAATAATAGATTTTATTTTTAAAAGCGCTTTACATTCAGCAAACAACCTCAAAGTGCTACAGTGTATTAAAAAATGAAAAGATAATAACTAGAAAAGCCTAATAGCTAGAACTAGCATGCATATATCTAAAAAAAAGGCTTTTTTTTTTTTAAATTAAGGGTTTTTAAGCCTTTTTTTTTTTAAAATCATCCACAGTCTGTGGTACCCTCAGGTGGTCAGGGAGAGCGTTCCACTTTTTATAATTATTATCATCTTGAGCTTCATCATTTTGACGGCTGCACTTTGGCTTTTGTTTGCGAGAATTTGACTTGACAGTTTTGTCTCCTGATGAGTTATTTTAATTTTGCTGCAAAAAGAGAAAGCAACACTGTTTTTTTATTGTTCTTCCTTTCTTCTATTAGTTTGCTATAGAAGAAAATCCGACCCGTGCAGCAATTAAGTGCAACAATTCAATTTCTGTAATAGAAAAATAAGCTCCTTTTGTAGATAAATTAAATAGATTTGTATAATTTATTTTATTTTTATTTAGCCAGATATTACAACCTCGGCTGTGACCGGTGTTAATAATAATAATAGATTTTATTTGTAAAAGCACTTTACATTCAGCAAACAACCTCAAAGTGCTACAGTGTATTAAAAAATGAAAAGATAATAACTAGAAAAGCCTAATAGCTAGAACTAGCATGCATATATCTAAAAAAAGGCTTTTTTTTTTTTTAATTAAGGGTTTTTAAGCCTTTTTTTAAAAGCATCCACAGTCTGTGGTACCCTCAGGTGGTCAGGGAGAGCGTTCCACTTTTTATTATTATTATCATCTTAAGCTTCATCATTTGACGGCTGCACTTTGGCTTTTGTTTGCGAGAATTTGACTTGACAGTTTTGTCTCCTGATGAGTTATTTTAATTTTGCTGCAAAATGAGAAAGCAACACTGTTTTTTTTATTGTTCTTCCTTTCTTCTATTAGTTTGCTATAGAAGAAAATTCAACCCGTGCAGCAATTAAGTGCAACAATTCAATTTCTGTAATAGAAAAATAAGCTCCTTTTGTAGATAAATTAAATAGATTTGTATAATCTATTTTATTTTTATTTAGCCAGATATTACAACCTCGGCTGTGACCGGTGTTAATAATAATAATAGATTTTATTTGTAAAAGCGCTTTACATTCAGCAAACAACCTCAAAGTGCTACAGTGTATTAAAAAATGAAAATATAATAACTAGAACAGCCTAATAACTAGAACTAGCACGCATATATCTAAAAAAAGGCTTCTTTTTTTTTTTAATTAAGGGTTTTTAAGCCTTTTTTTAAAATCATCCACAGTCTGTAGTACCCTCAGGTGGTCAGGGAGAGCGTTCCACTTTATATTATTATTATCTTCTTAAGCTTCATCATTTGACGGCTGCACTTTGGCTTTTGTTTGCGAGAATTTGACTTGACAGTTTTGTGTCCTGATGAGTTATTTTAATTTTGCTGCAAAAGGAGAAAGCAACACTGTTTTTTTTTTATTGTTCTTCCTTTCTTCTATTAGTTTGCTGTAGAAGAAAATTCGACCCGTGCAGCAATTCAATTTCTGTAATAGAAAAATAAGCTCCTTTTGTATTTAAATTAAATACATTTGTATAATTTATTTTATTTTTATTTAGCCAGATATTACAACCTCGGCTGTGACCGGTGTTAATAATAATAATACATTTTATTTGTAAAAGCGCTTTACATTCAGCAAACAACCTCAAAGTGCTACAGTGTATTAAAAAATGAAAAGATAATAACTAGAACAGCCTAATAGCTAGAACTAGCATGCATATATCTAAAAAAAGGCATTTTTTTTTTTTAATTAAGGGTTTTTAAGCCTTTTTTTAAAAGCATCCACAGTCTGTGGTACCCTCAGGTGGTCAGGGAGAGCGTTCCACTTTTTATTATTATTATCATCTTAAGCTTCATCATTTGACGGCTGCACTTTGGCTTTTGTTTGCGAGAATTTGACTTGACAGTTTTGTGTCCTGATGAGTTATTTTAATTTTGCTGCAAAAGGAGAAAGCAACACTGTTTTTTTTTATTGTTCTTCCTTTCTTCTATTAGTTTGCTATAGAAGAAAATTCGACCTGTGCAGCAATTAAGTGCAACAATTCAATTTCTGTAATAGAAAAATAAGCTCCTTTTGTAGATAAATTAAATAGATTTGTATAATTTATTTTATTTTTATTTAGCCAGATATTACAACCTCGGCTGTGACCGGTGTTAATAATAATAATAGATTTTATTTGTAAAAGCGCTTTACATTCAGCAAACAACCTCAAAGTGCTACAGTGTATTAAAAAACGAAAAGATAATAACTAGAAAAGCCTAATAGCTAGAACTAGCATGCATATATCTAAAAAAAGGCTTTTTTTTTTTTACTTAAGGGTTTTTAAGCCTTTTTTTTTTTTTAATCATCCACAGTCTGTGGTACCCTCAGGTGGTCAGGGAGAGCGTTCCACTTTTTATTATTATTATCATCTTAAGCTTCATCATTTTGACGGCTGCACTTTGGCTTTTGTTTGCGAGAATTTGACTTGACAGTTTTGTCTCCTGATGAGTTATTTTAATTTTGCTGCAAAAGGAGAAAGCAACACTGTTTTTTTTTATTGTTCTTCCTTTCTTCTATTAGTTTGCTATAGAAGAAAATTCGACCCGTGCAGCAATTAAGTGCAACAATTAAATTTCTGTAATAGAAAAATAAGCTCCTTTTGTAGATAAATTAAATAGATTTGTATAATTTATTTTATTTTTATTTAGCCAGATATTACAACCTCGGCTGTGACCGGTGTTAATAATAATAATAGATTTTATTTGTAAAAGCGCTTTACATTCAGCAAACAACCTCAAAGTGCTACAGTGTATTAAAAAATGAAAAGATAATAACTAGAAAAGCCTAATAGCTAGAACTAGCATGCATATATCTAAAAAAAGGCTTTTTTTTTTAAATTAAGGGTTTTTAAGCCTTTTTTTTTAAATCATCCACAGTCTGTGGTACCCTCAGGTGGTCAGGGAGAGCGTTCCACTTTATATTATTATTATCTTCTTAAGCTTCATCATTTGACGGCTGCACTTTGGCTTTTGTTTGCGAGAATTTGACTTGACAGTTTTGTCTCCTGATGAGTTATTTTAATTTTGCTGCAAAAGGAGAAAGCAACACTGTTTTTTTGTTGTTCTTCCTTTCTTCTATTAGTTTTCTATAGAAGAAAATTCGACCTGTGCAGCAATTAAGTGCAACAATTACATTTCTGTAATAGAAAAATAAGCTCCTTTTGAAGATAAATTAAATAGATTTGTATAATTTATTTTATTTTTATTTAGCCAGATATTACAACCTCGGCTGTGACCGGTGTTAATAATAATAATAGATTTTATTTGTAAAAGCACTTTACATTCAGCAAACAACCTCAAAGTGCTACAGTGTATTAAAAAATGAAAATATAGTAACTAGAACAGTTTAATAGATAGAACTAGCACGCATACATCTAAAAAAAGGCTTTTTTTTTTTTTTTAATTAAGCGTTTTTAAGCCTTTTTTAAAAATCATCCACAGTCTGTGGTACCCTCAGGTGGTCAGGGAGAGCGTTCCACTTTTTATTATTATTATCATCTTAAGCTTCATCATTTGACGGCTGCACTTTGGCTTTTGTTTGCGAGAATTTGACTTGACAGTTTTGTGTCCTGATGAGTTATTTTAATTTTGCTGCAAAAAGAGAAAGCAACACTGTTTTTTTTTATTGTTCTTCCTTTCTTCTATTAGTTTGCTATAGAAGAAAATTCGACCCGTGCAGCAATTAAGTGCAACAATTCAATTTCTGTAATAGAAAAATAAGCTCCTTTTGTAGATAAATTAAATAGATTTGTATAATTTATTTTATTTTTTATTTAGCCAGATATTACAACCTCGGCTGTGACCGGTGTTAATAATAATAATAGATTTTATTTGTAAAAGCGCTTTACATTCAGCAAACAACCTCAAAGTGCTACAGTGTATTAAAAAAATGAAAAGATAATAACTAGAACAGCCTAATAGCTAGAACTAGCATGCATATATCTAAAAAAAGGCTTTTTTTTTTTTTTTTTAATTAAGGGTTTTTAAGCCTTTTTTTAAAATCATCCACAGTCTGTGGTACCCTCAGGTGGTCAGGGAGAGCGTTCCACTTTATATTATTATTATCTTCTTAAGCTTCATCGTTTGACGGCTGCACTTTGGCTTTTGTTTGCGAGAATTTGACTTGACAGTTTTGTCTCCTGATGAGTTATTTTAATTTTGCTGCAAAAAGAGAAAGCAACACTGTTTTTTTTTATTGTTCTTCCTTTCTTCTATTAGTTTGCTATAGAAGAAAATTCGACCCGTGCAGCAATTCAATTTCTGTAATAGAAAAATAAGCTCCTTTTGTAGATAAATTAAATAGATTTGTATAATTTATTTTATTTTTTATTTAGCCAGATATTACAACCTTGGCTGTGACCGGTGTTAATAATAATAATACATTTTATTTGTAAAAGCGCTTTACATTTAGCAAACAACCTCAAAGTGCTACAGTGTATTAAAAAATGAAAAGATAATAACTAGAAAAGCCTAATAGCTAGAACTAGCATGCATATATCTAAAAAAAGGCTTTTTTTTTTTTTTAAATTAAGGGTTTTTAAGCCTTTTTTTAAAAGCATCCACAGTCTGTGGTACCCTCAGGTGGTCAGGGAGAGCGCTCCACTTTTTATTATTATTATCATCTTAAGCTTCATCATTTGACGGCTGCACTTTGGCTTTTGTTTGCGAGAATTTGACTTGACAGTTTTGTGTCCTGATGAGTTATTTTAATTTTGCTGCAAAAGTAGAAAGCAACACTGTTTTTTTTTTTATTGTTCTTCCTTTCTTCTATTAGTTTGCTATAGAAGAAAATTCGACCTGTGCAGCAATTAAGTGCAACAATTCAATTTCTGTAATAGAAAAATAAGCTCCTTTTGTAGATAAATTAAATAGATTTGTATAATTTATTTTATTTTTTATTTAGCCAGATATTACAACCTCGGCTGTGACCGGTGTTAATAATAATAATATATTTTATTTGTAAAAGCGCTTTACATTCAGCAAACAACCTCAAAGTGCTACAGTGTATTAAAAAATGAAAAGATAATAACTAGAACAGCCTAATAGATAGAACTAGCATGCATATATCTAAAAAAAGGCTTTTTTTGAGGGTTTTTAAGCCTTTTTTAAATGCATCCACAGTCTGTGGTACCCTCAGGTGGTCAGGGAGAGCGTTCCACTTTTTATTATTATTATCATCTTAAGCTTCATCATTTGACGGCTGCACTTTGGCTTTTGTTTGCGAGAATTTGACTTGACAGTTTTGTGTCCTGATGAGTTATTTTAATTTTGCTGCAAAAAGAGAAAGCAACACTGTTTTTTTTATTGTTCTTCCTTTCTTCTATTAGTTTGCTATAGAAGAAAATTCGACCCGTGCAGCAATTAAGTGCAACAATTCAATTTCTGTAATAGAAAAATAAGCTCCTTTTGTAGATAAATTAAATAGATTTGTATAATTTATTTTTATTTTTATTTAGCCAGATATTACAACCTCGGCTGTGACCGGTGTTAATAATAATAATAGATTTTATTTGTAAAAGCGCTTTACATTCAGCAAACAACCTCAAAGTGCTACAGTGTATTAAAAAAATGAAAAGATAATAACTAGAACAGCCTAATAGCTAGAACTAGCATGCATATATCTAAAAAAAAGGCTTTTTTTTTTTTTAAATTAAGGGTTTTTAAGCCTTTTTTTTTTTTTAAAAACATCCACAGTCTGTGGTACCCTCAGGTGGTCAGGGAGAGCGTTCCACTTTATATTATTATTATCTTCTTAAGCTTCATCATTTGACGGCTGCACCTTGGCTTTTGTTTGCGAGAATTTGACTTGACAGTTTTGTCTCCTGATGAGTTATTTTAATTTTGCTGCAAAATGAGAAAGCAACACTGTTTTTTTTTATTGTTCTTCCTTTCTTCTATTAGTTTGCTATAGAAGAAAATTCGACCCGTGCAGCAATTCAATTTCTGTAATAGAAAAATAAGCTCCTTTTGTATTTAAATTAAATACATTTGTATCATTTATTTTATTTTTATTTAGCCAGATATTACAACCTCGGCTGTGACCGGTGTTAATAATAATAATAGATTTTATTTGTAAAAGCGCTTTACATTCAGCAAACAACCTCAAAGTGCTACAGTGTATTAAAAAATGAAAAGATAATAACTAGAAAAGCCTAATAGCTAGAACTAGCATGCATATATCTAAAAAAAGGCTTTTTTTTTTTTTTTTTAATTAAGGGTTTTTAAGCCTTTTTTAAAAATCATCCACAGTCTGTGGTGCCCTCAGGTGGTCAGGGAGAGCGTTCCAATTTTTATTATTATTATCATCTTAAGCTTCATCATTTGACGGCTGCACTTTGGCTTTTGTTTGCGAGAATTTGACTTGACAGTTTTGTGTCCTGATGAGTTATTTTAATTTTGCTGCAAAAGGAGAAAGCAACACTGTTTTTTTTTATTGTTCTTCCTTTCTTCTATTAGTTTGCTATAGAAGAAAATTCGACCCGTGCAACAATTCAATTTCTGTAATAGAAAAATAAGCTCCTTTTGTAATTAAATTAAATATATTTGTATAATTTATTTTATTTTTATTTAGCCTTTATTTAACCAGGTAAAAATCCCATTGAGATCAAGGATCTCTTTTCCAAGGGAGACCTGGCCAAGAAGGCAGCAGCAAGGTTACATTAAAAAACAATAAACAACACATAAAACATCACATTTACAACATTAA
The DNA here is from genome assembly GCF_033978685.3 of Nerophis lumbriciformis. Lineage (NCBI taxonomy): Eukaryota > Metazoa > Chordata > Actinopteri > Syngnathiformes > Syngnathidae > Nerophis > Nerophis lumbriciformis. Next base: position 32,023,123 of record NC_084575.2, read on the forward strand.
AACTTGCTCACATGACTGCAATCCTTTTGTCTCCCGTTACATTTAGGCAAGTTTATTTATAGAGCACAATTCAAAGAGCCTTAACGGACAAGCATGCAAAATTAAATCATAAATACAAATACAATCCTCGTAAAAAATAATCATAATTCCGTTGAAAGAAAATAAAATCTAAATAAAATACTTTCAGTCTCAATGTTTTTGTAGAATAATTGTAGAACACCCTTCACTGCAAAAAGTCAGTGTTCAAAAACAAGATAAAAAAAAGTACAAAAATGAGGGGTATTTTATTTGAACTAAGCAAAATTATCTGCCAATAGAACAAGAAAATTGGGCTTGTCAAGACTTTCCAAAACAAGTCAAATTAGCTAACCTCAATGAACCCAAAAATACCTTAAAATAAGTATATTCTCACTAGAGATGCGCGGATAGGCAATTATTTCATCCGCAACCGCATCAGAAAGTCGTCAACCATCCGCCATCCACCCGATGTAACATTTGATCAGAACCGCACCTGCCGGCACCCGCCCGTTGTTATATATCTAATATAGACGATGCAAGGCATTAGTGAGGTTATAAAGCTTTTGCCTGTTAAAGAAAAGAGACTGATCCAATGCAGCACAGACATTCGCGTACCACGCTGTCACGACCCAGACGCACACCAGTGCGCAATCATATGGGAGCCGCGCTGAGCGCACCTCCTAGCGCGTCTCGCTGCCGGCGACTGCCGGGTATGGGCCCGACGCTCCAGCGCCATCCATTTTCAGGGCTAGTTGATTCGGCAGGTGGGTTGTTACACACTCCTTAGCGGGTTCCGACTTCCATGGCCACCGTCCTGCTGTCTATATCAACCAGGGTGAGCCCCACCCCTTTCGTGAGCGCACTGCGCGCGGAGTGACCCCTGTTACGCGCCCCCGGCAACAGGGGTGGCGGGCAGGTAAGCTGCGCGGGCGGAGCGCGCGGAGTGACCCCTGTTACGATCCCCCGGCCACGGTGACGCCGGCCGCGGCAAAGGCGGACGAGGCGGGGTGTCGGTGCGGTGGGCGCGGTGGTGACCCTGGACGTGCGTCGGGCCCTTCTCGCGGATCGCCTCAGCTACGGCTCCCGGTGGCGTCCCTTCTCCGCTCCGTAAAAGTGTCCATCTCTTTTTTTCTTCTTCTTCTGTTGTGGCATATGCAGCAGGTGCCTGCTCGTTTTTCGTATGTGGGTAACAACATTTAACTATGTATATATATTTCCCAATTGGTTTAACTGCCACCCGCCTGAATCTATTTAAAATCTAATTTTTTTTTATTTCAACCGCCCGACCCGACTCGCGGATGAAATCAAATTTTTTTAAATTTCATCCGCCCGATCCGCGGATAATCCGCGGACTCCGCGGTTGTGCCCGCAAACCGCGCATCTCTAATTCTCACTAATAACAAGTGTACTACTTTATGAGTACGTATTTTCTATTGTTATAATAAAACAGCAAAGTCCATTTGGCTGTCATCTGTTTAAATTATGAGACACATTTGTGTCAAAGTCAGGATTTTTTTTTTTTTTACATGCTTAAAATAAGAAATGATGACTTTAAAAAAGTAGTTTTATACTTGTGAGTGTTGATGACACAGCTTTGCAACACTTGATATTCTAGTTTCAAGCATGTTTTACTCAATATAGGTCATCAAATCTCAGCAACAAGCTGTAATATCTTACTGAGATCATTTAGGACTAAAACACTTAAAACAAGTAAAACACTCTAACATCAAATCTGCTTAGTGAGAAGAATTATCTTATCAGACAGAAAATAAGCAAATATCACCCTTATTTGACATATTTCATTTTACTTAGATTTCACTTTTTGCAGTGTTACTATTATCAGGCCCGGCCCTAACCAATCTGGCGCCCTAGGCAAGATTTTAGGTGGCGCCCCCCCACATCGGCAGTGAAGTGTATATACTCACAAGAAACCGAATAGCTTTTTACTTACAACTATACCTAATATATAAAGGGGTGGAAAAGTGACCATTACCTGCAGGGCAAACATTAGCTAACCAGAAGGCAATAACAATGTAAACAAAAAACACCTGCTTAAAAGATCTAATACAAATGTCCCTGAGGAATGTAAGGTGGGAGTACTGTAATTACCTAACGTTACATCATACTTGTCAACCTTGACACCTCCGATTTCGGGAGGTGGGGGGTGGGGGCGTGGTCGGGGGTGGGGCGGGGCGTGGTTGGGGGCGTGGTTAAGAGGGGAGTATATTGACAGCTAGAGTTCACCAAGTCAAGTATTTCATATATATATATATATATATATATATACATATATATATATATATATATATATATATCCTGAAAATATGCAAACAAAACTGTGTTTAGATAATTGATACTTCAAACTTGCATACATAAATATTAAGGAATATAACATAACTTGGCTTCTGAGAGTTTCAAAATGTAATGAATAAAATGCTAAAGTTGTTGATAAACAAGCAATTATTTTAATATTTAAATATGGTCATTTTAAATGAATTATTATGATAATTAAAAATCAATTATTTCAAATATGTTTATTTTAATGTATAATTCTATGGCTGGATGTAATAAGGAGTCACGAAAAAATACAAATAAAATACAATTAATTTTGATGTTTTTAGCAAAATATAGTAAAAATGTATTTATTATTATTATTTTTTTAATTAATAAATATATTTATTTTTAGGTAAGATAAACATAATAATACAATTTATCTCTAGTCTTGATGATTTAGTTCTTGTCACCCTGTTGTCCTCCCGTCATGAAAAAAGGCTGTCCTCACTCACGTCCGCATGGAGCTGGAGGGAGCGTGGCTTCCAGCTCCGGCTAAAAATCGGGAGATTTTCGGGAGAATATTTGTCCCGGGAGGTTTTCGGGAGAGGCGCTGAATTTCGGGAGTCTCCCGGAAAATTCGGGAGGGTTGGCAAGTATGCGTTACATTATTATTTTCCATAACAATTTAGCCCCCTCCACAATATTAACCCGACGTTAAAACAGAACTAGCTATTTATTGATTAGCAATTGCCGAATCATGTAACATTAGCTTAATGCTAAAAAGCCAGGTTACTATCACATTCTGTAACAGACAAATCATTTCATGTAGGCTAACGTTACCTACCTGCTACCTCTGTCTTTTTCTCGTTTCTCCTCCTCTTCTTTTCTCTTTTTTCTTCCCTGGGCACCTGACAGTTTTGGCCGTTTTGACATCTTGTGTTGATTTTTTGATGTGGTGACGTCCAAAAAGAGTCATGATACGGGAAGGGAGGGGGCGCACCGTCCGGGGGAGTTGGGGGGGGGGGCATAATGTTATAACAAATAATATTTCTATTAAATAGGCTTTACTTTGCATTTTAATTAACGTGGGATTATTTTTTGTATTTAGAAATAATAGTACCAACTTTTTTTTTTTTTTTTTTTTTTTTCCAACATTTGTGGCGCTTGCGTGGCGCCCCCTGATGGACGGCGCCCTTAGCATTTGCCTATACGGCCTATGCCACGGGCCGGCCCTGACTATTATGGTATATTTCACTCACATACCTTTAGTGGGAATCTGCATTGGTTGTGGAAAAAGCCACTAGAGGGAGCTGAGATAATGTGTGATGGCACACACACACACACACACACACACACACACACACACACACACAGACACACACGCCTTCGCATACACGCACACACACGCACACGCGGGCTTGTGTTTGTGCTCTACTTCAAAAAGAAAAGAAAAGAAATTGAGCCTAATTGGGCCTTTATGGTCTCCTCCAAGTCAGCGACACTTCCCTCAACCTCCAGTCTTGGATGCACACTTTAATTTTGACAAATGTGATGTTTCCGTTAAATAGTTAATGGCGGTACAGGACGGTGCGCGCCGCACATCAAAGGGCATGCATTAATACGCGGGCGCTCATGTTATTTCTTGTTCTGTTTAGTCTCCCAGGGAGGAGGAATAGCGCTCTTGTTTTCCCTTCCCCTTGCCCTTAATAAAGCCTGATGTTGCCTTTCCTAAAGGTAAAGCACCTCCACGCGCGCAAATGAGGGCAGGGGAAAAAAAAAAAAAAGCTCGGGATTTGCAAACGAGGGGGCCGGATGATCTGAGAATGTTAAGAGGCGCGCTTTGAAGAAAATTCCATCAAAAGGAAAACAATAAGTGAGACGGCGCGCATGCGGCAAGCCGCGTTAAATACCGTGTGTGGTGCGGGAACCCTTGAAATCTCAATTGGCGCCATTAACTGGCATCTGGAGGACAATGATTTGGATTGTGTGGAGCTTTCTAAAAGGCTTGCCGTGCGTCCTCTAGGGCTCTCTACGAGGCTTGCACACCTTGCTCCCTCGCCGTTTATTAGCCGCGTTTGATTTCAAATATTCCATTTATCATATTTCTCTGCAGTTAGGCTTCAGCCTAATGAATCGCGAAGGTATCTTCTTCAAGTCCTGCGCACTCAGATTGCTCCTCCGATGACAAGTTACATTTGAGGTTGACAGTGGCGAGCTGTGCGTTTCCCACCTAGGCCTCCAGTGATGTCCGACTTCATTGATTACCTCTCAAAATACCATAATTTATGTCCCCACATGACCATTGCTGGAGAAATAATATACAGCACTCCTGTTTATTAAGGAGTGCTTTTTGGACTCTGTTGCGCTGATATGCCCGGAGAAGAGGAGCGCATTTGAGAACGTGTCACTCTCCCGACGCACTGTAACGAGGCGGGTTGAGACCATCGCTGGAAACTTGGAGCTTCAGCTGAAGAACAGCTGTTTTTCGCTGGCTTTGGATGAGAACTGCGATGTACGTGACACCCCCCCAGCTGCTCATCTTCTTACGTGGGATAACGGCAGACTTTCAAATCACGGAGGAGCTGGCAGCCATGCAGTCAATTAAAGAGACAACCACAGGTAATGACTTGTTCACATAGGTAAATGCATACTTGCCAACCTTGAGACCTCCGATTTCGGGAGGTGGGGGGTGGGGGCGTGCTCGGGGGGTGGGGGCGGGGCGTGTTTGGTGGCGTGGTTAAGAGGGGAGGAGTATATTGACAGCTAGAATTCACCAAGTCAAGTATTTCATACATATATACATATATATATATATATATATATATATATATATATATATGTATGTGTGGGAAAAAAAATCACAAGACTATTTCATCTCTACAGGCCTGTTTCATGAGGGGGGGTTCCCTCAATCATCAGGAGATTTTAATGGGAGCATTCACATATCATGGTTTATATAGGGCACAGAGTGGGTGGGTACAGGTTGGCCTAGGGGCGTGGTGATTGGCTCATGTGTTACCTAGGAGGTGTTTCCGTCTATGGCGGCATGCTGTTACAATTTCTCTGCGCTTGTTGAGGGATGACAGGTCTGGACGGTAAATAATAAACAGTTTCTCTTTCAAGCATAGGTTGCATCTTTTATTACCACTATTGTAAGGTGTGCTGGATGCAAGAATTTGCCATGTTATTGAATATTCAACATTATTGTCTTTGAGGTCCCAAATGTGTTTGCTGAGTTCTGTGGTATTCCGCAGGTTTTGGTTCCTGAAAGAAGCCTTGTGATTGTTCCATCTGGTTTTGAATTCTCCCTCGGTTAATCCTACATATGTGTCGGATGTGTTAATGTCCTTGCGTATTACCTTAGATTGGTAGACAACTGATGTTTGTAAGCACCCCCCGTTGAGAGGGCAATCAGGTTTCTTTCGACAGTTACAGCCTTTGTTGGTTTTGGAGTCGCTCTGTCCGGGGGCCGACGGCTCATTTGCAATTGTTTTGTTGTGGTTTGAGATGATTTGTCGTATATTGTTCATACAGCTGTAGCTCAATTTAATGTTGTTCTTGTTGAATACTTTTCTTAGGGTGTTGTCTTTGGGAAAGTGTTTGTCAATCAGATTGAGGAATTTGTGTCCAATGTTAGTTGAGACGTTTTTGCTGTATGGGGGGTTGTACCAGATGATGTCGTTTCGTTTTCTGTTCTTTTTTGGCTGGTTTCCTGGCGTGGGTTCATAGGTGAGGGTGAAATTGTATCCGCTTTCATCAAGGGCTTTTTGGTACGGGGGGGTTGCTTGGTCAAATTCAGCTATATATATATATATATATATATATATATATATATTTATATATATATATATATATATATATATATATATATATATATATATATATATATATATATATATATATATATATATACATATATATATATATATATATATATATAGATATACACACACATTTATATATATATATACACACATATATATATATACAGTATATAATTTATATTTATTTATTTTGCCGTTTTTGTTTACATGTTAAAGGTGTTTTAATGAATATACATGCATGTTTAACACATATAGATTCCTTTCTTTCATGAAGACAAGAATATAAGTTGGTGTATTACCTGATTCTGATGACTTGCATTGATTGTAATCAGACAGTAGTGATGATAACGTCCACGTTTTCAAATGGAGGAGAAAAAAAGTTCCTCCTTTCTGTCTAATACCACATGAAAGTGGTTGGTTTTTGGCATCTTATTTGTCCAGCTTCCATATTCATTTTTATACACTTTACAAGAAATACATTGGCGGCAAACTCCGTAGCTTGCTAGCTTGTTTGCACTGGCTTTCGGAGACTCTTGTTTTGAAAGCGCAGGCGCGATGGAGCGGCACTTTTATTGTGAAGACAGGAACTGTGCAGTCAGTCTTTAGGCTTTTAACGGGATGTACGGTTGAAATAAAAAATGATCTTTTTTCCTTCACTGTTTTGATTGATTGATTGGAACTTTTATTAGTAGATTGCACAGTACAGTACATATTCCGTACAATTGACCACTAAATGGTAACACCCCAATAAGTTTTTCAACTTGTTTAAGTCAGGTCATGTGACCGCCTGTCTCTGTTTGATTGGTCCAACGTCACCAGTGACTGCATCTGATTGGTGGAACGGAGTGAACGTCACCAGTGACTGTATTTGTTGAAACGCAGGCACTATGAAGGTCTGTCTGACAGACCAAAACAATAAAAGCGTGCATTAACAGATCGATAAAAATTAGTAGCGAGTAGCGAGCTGAATGTAGATAAAAGTAGCGGAGTAAAAGTAGCGTTTCTTCTCTATAAATATACTCAAGTAAAAGTAAAAGTATGTTGCATTAAAACTACTCTTAGAAGTACAATTTATCCCAAAAGTTACTCAAGTAGATGTAACGGAGTAAATGTAGCGCGTTACTACCCACCTCTGCCGACTTCATTGATTACCTCTCAAAATACCATCATTTATGTCCCCACATGACCATTGCTGGAGAAATAATATACAGCACTCCTGTTTATTAAGGAGTGCTTATTGGACTCTGTTGCGCTGATATGCCCGGAGAAGAGGAGCGCATTTGAGAACGTGTCACTCTCCCGACGCACTGTGACGAGGAGGGTTGAGACCATCGCTGGAAACTTGGAGCTTCAGCTGAAGAACAGCTGTTTTTCGCTGGCTTTGGATGAGAGCTGCGATGTACGTGACACCCCCCAGCTGCTCATCTTCTTATGTGGGATAACGGCAGACTTTCAAATCATGGAGGAGCTGGCAGCCATGCAGTCAATTAAAAGAGACAACCACAGGTAATGACTTGTTCACATAGGTAAATGCGTGTTTGGACATGTTAGGACAGGAAATAAATGAACACTGAAATTCAAGTATTTATTTTGTATATATATATATATATATATATATATATATATATATATATATATATATATATATATATATATATATATATATATAAATAATAAAATATATATATATATATATATAATAAAATAAATATATATATATATATATATATATATATATATATATATATATATATATATATATATATATATATATATATATAGCTAGAATTCACTGAATGTCAAGTATTTCTTATATATATATATATATATATATATATATATATATATATATATGAAATACTTGACTTGGTGAATTCTCGCTGTAAATCTACTTCTCCCCTTTTAGCCACGCCCCCGACCCGCCCCGATCACGCCCACGCCCACCCCCTCCCCCCACCTCCCGAAATCGGAGGTCTCAAGGTTGGCAAGTATGGCTTTGGATGAGAGCTGCGATGTACGTGACACCGCCCAGCTGCTCATCTTCTTACGTGGGATAACTGCAGACTTTCAAATCACGGAGGAGCTGGCAGCCATGCAGTCAATTAAAGAGACAACCACAGGTAATGACTTGTGCGCATTTAATTAAAGAGACAACCACAGGTAATGACTTGTTCACATACGTAAATGCGTGTTTGGACATGTTAGGACTGAAATGGGACAAGCTGGCAGGTGTGACAACAGATGGTTGTCCAAATCTGACGGGGAAAAATGTTGGACTTTTAAAGAGGATGCAGGATAAAGTGACAGAAATAGACATTTTTGCATTGTATTATACATCAGGAAGTGTTGTGTAAGACAGTGTTAAAAATAAAACCATCGAAAGCAATCTGCTTTTGTATAAAGTTAAGTTAGGTTAAATGAAATTATTATTATTATTATTATTATATCAAAAATAATTTGAGCAAAATTTAATTGAGATATTGTCGGTGTGGCCCTCCAGCAGTGCTCGGGTTGCTCATGCGGCCCCCGGTAAAAATTAATTGCCCACCCCTGCTATACAGGAACACATTTACGCACTACTTAGTATTGAACCACATCAACAGTGTACAAAACAGGTTATTTTGTGGCGCATTTAAAAAAATCAATTAAAACTCAATAGCAATTAAAACATATCTTATGTGGTACTGTCAACATTTAAATAGCAAAAAAACATATTAGAAGTGAAAAAAAATCAAATATTTGAACTCACAATTAGTAGGACCTATTCGACGACGAATAAACCAGTGGTGGCCCTTGTCGTCGGCTTATTCGAGTGGAAATGGCGAGCATTTCCCTATTTCATCGCCAGAACAGCTGAGCTAGCTTCCGGGGTTGGCCGACCTCGTCTCACAAGATGTAGTTTCTCTTTAAATATCCCTCTTGAAAATGGCCTTGCCTGTGCATTTGTTTTTGTATTTGTTTAGAAAAGGCAGAGAAAGAATAATTGTCAGGACATAGATGATTTCCTTTTTGAATACAGATTTCAAGAAGGGTATGGTGGAAGTCGCTTTAATTATGACCATGGTTTGTGGTTAAGTTAGGCCAGCAGAGAAGGTCTTGCTGGCACACCACCGGAAGTCAAACCTTCTTCATGTCGCTGATATTTCCGGTGTCTGATGGCAGAAGACAGGAAGTGGCCTTTCTTGCTGACATGTTCTCCGACCTGCTCTGACACAAGTCGACTCGCATGTCAAAAGACGTACGGTGGGTGATACGTGAGGGGAACACAGGCTACCACATCACTATGAGGCAATGGCATAAGTTGCCTCACCAGGTGAGACACCTCCTGCCACCTCCACGTGCTCTTCACGACACACCAGCTTTGTCTGCCAATGACGTTTGGCATTTTGGCTGCAAAGTCCCAGTCTGTGCCGCGGGCCGCCAACCGTCAGCTCTCGGACGCCAAAGACGTTTGACGGGGGCAGAGAGGGGGCCAGGTGGAGGTGGAGCTGCCAGCGCCTATTTGTCGGGCCTTCACTCAGCACTTTGGTGGAAGTGTCCGCTTAGTCGTACGCCACATCCCTGCTCGTTTGTCTCCTCGCCGCTGTCCAAACACGAGAAGGTTGCCTTGATGAGTTCATTTATCGCTGTCGAGGTGGATCGCATTCACCTTTTTTTGGCTGCTCGTTACCACGTCTGTTGTGGGCTTGGTGAGGCGGATCTGACAATATCACCTCTGTGTCTTTAATGTCAATTAAATACATGTTTAATTCATATTAATCGTATTTTAGACACCCAATAAATTAAGATACACTTATTACATACTTGCCAACCCTCCCGAATTTTCCGGGACACTCCCGAAATTCAGTGCTTCTCCCGAAAATCTCCCGATTTTCAGCCGGAGCTGGAAGCCACGCCCCCTCCAGCTCCATGCGGACCTGAGTGAGGACAGCCTTTTTTCATGATGGGAGGACAACAGGGTGACAAGAACTAAATCATCCAGACTAGAGATACATTGTATTATTATGTTTATTTGACCTAAAAATAAATATATTTATTAATTAAAAAAACAAACAACTAAATACATGTTTACTATATTTTGCTAAAAACATAAAAAATTAATTGTATTTTTATTTGTATTTTTTCGTGACTCCTTATTACATCCAGGCATAGAATTATACATTAAAATAAACATATTGGAAATAATTGATTTTAAATTATCATCATAATTCATTTAAAATGACCATATTTAAGTATTAAAATAATTGCTTGTTTATCAACAACTTTAGCATTTTATTCATTACATTTCGAAACTCTCAGAAGCCAAGTTATGTTATATTCCTTAATATTTATTTATGCAAGTTTGAAGTATCAATTATCTAAACACAGTTTTGTTTGCATATTTTCAGGATGTAGATATATATATATATATATAAATATATATATATATATATATATATATATATACACACAGTATATACTGTATATATATATGTAAATGTATGAAAAACTTGACTTGGTGAATTCTAACTGTCAATATACTCCTCCCCTCTTAACCACGCCCTCAACCACGCCCTGCCCCACCCCTGACCACGCCCCCACCCCTTACCTCCCGAAATCGGAGGTCTCAAGGTTGGCAAGTATGCTTAGATTTCACTTTTTGCAGTGTAGTTTATTATTAGCCTTTATTTAACCAGGTAAAATCCCATTGAGATCAAAGATCTCTTTTCCAAGGGAGACCTGGCCAAGAGGGCAGCAGCAAGGTTACATTAAAAAACAGTAAACAAATACATAAAACATCACATTTACAACATTAAAACTTGCTCACATGACACATGTGCATACAGACAAGGTAGACTGCAATCCTTTCACAGACGCTTTAAACTCATTCAACGTAACTAGGGTTTGAGGTTTAATGTTCGATTGTAGGTTATTGCAAGATATTTCCTGCCGCCGCGTCACTCATCGGACAACCTGTATTAAATTTCCAATGACAAAACTCGTGTCTTGTCCGCAGGCCCGGCCCTAACCAATCTGGCGCCCTAGGCAAGATTTTAAGTGGCGCCCCCCCACATCGGCAGTGAAGTGTATATACTCACAAGAAACCGAATAGCTTTGTCTTTGACCTTTTTTTTTACTTACAACCAGAGGTGGGTAGTAACGCGCTACATTTACTCCGTTACATCTACTTGAGTAACTTTTGGGATAAATTGTACTTCTAAGAGTAGTTTTAATGCAACATACTTTTACTTTTACTTAAGTATATTTATAGAGAAGAAACGCTACTTTTACTCGGCTACTTTTATCTACATTCAGCTCGCTACTCGCTACTAATTTTTATCGATCTGTTAATGCACGCTTTGTTTGTTTTGGTCTGTCAGACAGACCTTCAAAGTGCCTGCCTTACTGGTGACATTTCACTCCGTTCCACCAATCAGATGCAGTCACTGGTGACGTTGGACCAATCAAACAGAGCCAGGTGGTCACATGACCTGACTTAAACAAGTTGAAAAACTTATTGGGGTGTTACCATTTAGTGGTCAATTGTACGGAATATGTACTGTACTGTGCAATCTAATAATAAAAGTTCCAATCAATCAATCAAAAGTGTGAAGGAAAAAATATACTTTTTTTTATTTCAACCGTACTTCCCGTCAAAAGCCTCAAGACTGACCGCACATGAGGACGTTCCTGTCTTCACAATAAAAGTGCCGCTCCATCGCGCCTGCGCTTTCAAAACAAGAGTCTCCGAAAGCCAGCGCAAACAAGCTAGCAAGCTGCGGAGTTTGACGCCAATATATTTCTTGTAAAGTGTATAAAAACGAATATGGAAGCTGGACAAACAAGGTGCCAAAAACCAACCACTTTCATGTGGTATTAGACAGAAAGGAGGAACTTTTCTTCTCCTCCATTTGAAAACGTGGACGTTATCATCACTACTGTCTGATTACAATCAACGCAAGTCATCAGAATCAGGTAATACACCAACTTATATTCTAGTCTGCATGAAAGAAAGGAATCTATATGTTAAACATGCATGTATATTCATTAAAACACCTTTAACATGTAAACAAAAACAGCAAAATAAATACATATAAATTATATACTGTATATATCAATGTATATGTATGTATATATATATATATATATATATATATATATATATATATATATATATATATATATATATATGTGTGTGTGTGTGTGTGTTACTCATCAGTTACTCAGTACTTGAGTAGTTTTTTCACAACATACTTTTTACTTTTACTCAAGTAAATATTTGGGTGACTACTCCTTACTTTTACTTGAGTAATAAATCTCTAAAGTAACAGTACTCTTACTTGAGTAC
>NC_084575.2:32040566-32095566 GCF_033978685.3 Nerophis lumbriciformis
GGTCAAGATTGTGAAAAAAAAACCATTCAAAAATGTGGGGGAGATTCAGAAGGAGTGGACAGCTGCTGGAGTCAGTGCTTCAAGATCCACCACCAAGAGACGCTTGAAACACATGGGTTTCAACTGCCGCATACCTCGTGTCAAGCCACTGTTGACCAAGAAACAGCGCGCAAAGCGTCTCACCTGGGCTAAGGAAAAAAAGAGCTGGACTGCTGCTGAGTGGTCCAAAGTCATGTTTTCTGACGAAAGCAAATTTTGCATTTCTTTTGGAAATCGAGGTCCCAGAGTCTGGAGGAAGACAGGAGAGGCACAGGATCCACGTTGCCTGAAGTCTAGTGTAAAGTTTCCACCATCAGTGATGGTTTGGGGTGCCATGTCATCTGCTGGTGTCGGTCCACTCTGTTTCCTGAGATCCAGGGTCAACGCAGCCGTCTACCAGCAAGTTTTAGAGCACTTCATGCTTCCTGCTGCTGACCTGCTCTATGGAGATGGAGATTTCAAGTTCCAACAGGACTTGGCGCCTGCACACAGCGCAAAATCTACCCGTGCCTGGTTTACGGACCATGGTATTTCTGTTCTAAATTGGCCCGCCAACTCCCCTGACCTTAGCCCCATAGAAAATCTGTGGGGTATTGTGAAAAGGAAGATGCAGAATGCCAGACCCAAAAACGCAGAAGAGTTGAAGGCCACTATCAGAGCAACCTAGGCTCTCATAACACCTGAGCAGTGCCAGAAACTCATCGACTCCATGCCACGCCGCATTAACGCAGTAATTGAGGCAAAAGGAGCTCCAACCAAGTATTGAGTATTGTACATGCTCATATTTTTCATTGTCATACTTTTCAGTTGGCCAACATTTCTAAAAATCCCTTTTTTGTATTAGCCTTAAGTAATATTCTAATTTTGTGACACACGGAATTTTGGATTTTCATTTGTTGCCACTTCAAATCATCAAAATTAAATGAAATAAACATTTGAATGCATCAGTCTGTGTGCAATGAATAAATATAATGTACAAGTTACACCTTTTGAATGCAATTACTGAAATAAATCAAGTTTTTCAAAATATTCTAATTTACTGGCTTTTACCTGTATATATATATATATATATATATATATATATATATATATATATATATATATATATATATACTGTATATGTATGAAATACTTGACTTGGTGAATTCTAGCTGTCAATATACTCCTCCCCTCTTAACCACGCCCCCAACCACGCCCCCACCCCCCTCCTCCCGAAATCGGAGGTCTCAAGGTTGGCAAGTATGATCGCAGCTCTCATCCAAAGCCAGCGTAAAACAGCTGTTCTTCAGCTGAAGCTCCAAGTTTCCAGCAATGGTGTCAACCCGCCTCGTTACAGTGCGTCGGGAGAGTGACACGTTCTCAAATGCGCCCCTCTTCTCCGTGGCATATCAGCGCAACAGAGTCTAATAAGCACTCCTTAATAAACAGAAAACACCTTACTTTTTCTGGCGATTTTGTGAGAAATGACGGAACTTGTCCTGACAACTGCATCTCTGGGGGTGTGAAATTTGGCAAAAAGTCCTTGTTGGGTTTGCAGTTTTACCATCAACGCAAAAGCAGCACCGTTGTATTGCACACTCGACATAGATACTTTTTTAAATGTATTTTGTAATTTATGATTGACCTCACGCGGGCCGGACAGGGACGCACAAAGGACCGCATGTGGCCCGCGGGCCGTAGAATGCCCAAGTCTGTCCCAGGGGGTGATCAAGGGTGCTGGGTCAAATGCAGAGAATAATTTCGCCACACCTCGTGTGTGTGTGTGTGTGTGTGTGTGTGTGTGTGTGACAATCATTGGTACTTTAACTTTAACTTAACAGGCGGGATCACGACTTTGTGAAATCCTGGAGAGTTTGAGAACGCTTAGCTTTATTTACTCAAATATCCTCCTGAGAACCAGCGTCCTCTGCAGTTGACATCTGTTTTCGGTCTATTTCTTTTGTCAGGGTTACACATTTCGGAAAAAAATAAATACAAATAAAATGGCCGGGCTCCCAGGAGGATACAGGACATTTAGTGTACACAGTTTACTAATAAAAGCCTGGTTTATTTGTTGTATAAGCACTTTAGCTCGGCTGCACCCATAACAGTACACACGTGTTATCGTTGGGTAGGTTATTATTTACCCAAGCTCAACAAAAGTGACAATTCCTGAAGTGTTTACACACATAAATCGGAGCCCGGGTCCAAGCCCCACCTCCCAGGCCCGAGCTGGTCCCGGGGCTGATAGAGGTCAGCGCGGTGCAGGAAATGGGGGGGGGGGCGGTTCCTCGGCGCCACACCGATGATGACCAGTGGTTTGGAAAGCATAAGCTCATCCATCATGACATCCGCTATCTCGTGACCCGGCTCAGGGTGTGAATCGATGTCCAGTGTGTAGCACTTTGTTGTCGGTGTTGTGAAGTCAACATGGCTGATTGTTGTAATTATAGTCTTTGCAGTTCAGTGAGTGTGTGTGTGTGTGTGTGTGTGTGTGTGTGTGTCAAAAGGTGGAATAGCGAGGGTGCACTGCAAAAAGTCAGTGGTCAAAAACAAGAAAACAAATACAAAAATGAGGGGTATTTTATTTGAACTAAGCAAAATTATCTGCAAATAGAACAAGAAAATTTGGCTTGTCAAGACTTTCCAAAACAAGTAAAATGAGCTAACCTCAATGAACCCCAAAATACCTTAAAAAAAGTATATTCTCACTAATAACATTGTCCTGCCATCAGTGTGTGAATGGGTGAATGTGGAAATAGTGTCAAAGCGCTTTGAGTTCCTTAAAAAGGTAGAAAAGTGCTATACAAGTATAACCCATTTACCATTTACTACTACAGGTAAAAGCCAGTAAATTAGAATATTTTGAAAAACTTGATTCATTTCAGTAATTGCATTCGAAAGGTGTAACTTGTACATTATATTTATTCATTGCACACAGACTGATGCATTCAAATGTTTATTTCATTTAATTTTGATGATTTGAAGTGGCAACAAATGAAAATCCAAAATTCCGTGTGTCACAAAATTAGAATATTACTTAAGGCTAATACAAAAAAGGGATTTTTAGAAATGTTGGCCGACTGAAAAGTATGAAAATGAAAAATATGAGCATGTACAATACTCAATACTTGGTTGGAGCTCCTTTTGCCTCAATTACTGCGTTAATGCGGCGTGGCATGGAGTCGATGAGTTTCTGGCACTGCTCAGGTGTTATGAGAGCCCAGGTTGCTCTGATAGTGGCCTTCAACTCTTCTGCGTTTTTGGGTCTGGCATTCTGCATCTTCCTTTTCACAATACCCCACAGATTTTCTATGGGGCTAAGGTCAGGGGAGTTGGCGGGCCAATTTAGAACAGAAATACCATGGTCCGTAAACCAGGCACGGGTAGATTTTGCGCTGTGTGCAGGCGCCAAGTCCTGTTGGAACTTGAAATCTCCATCTCCATAGAGCAGGTCAGCAGCAGGAAGCATGAAGTGCTCTAAAACTTGCTGGTAGACGGCTGCGTTGACCCTGGATCTCAGGAAACAGAGTGGACCGACACCAGCAGATGACATGGCACCCCAAACCATCACTGATGGTGGAAACTTTACACTAGACTTCAGGCAACGTGGATCCTGTGCCTTTCCTGTCTTCCTCCAGACTCTGGGACCTCGATTTCCAAAGGAAATGCAAAATTTGCATGGTCGGGTGATGGTTTGGGGTGCCATGTCATCTGCTGGTGTCGGTCCACTCTGTTTCCTGAGATCCAGGGTCAACGCAGCCGTCTACCAGCAAGTTTTAGAGCACTTCATGCTTCCTGCTGCTGACCTGCTCTATGGAGATGGAGATTTCAAGTTCCAACAGGACTTGGCGCCTGCACACAGCGCAAAATCTACCCGTGCCTGGTTTACGGACCATGGTATTTCTGTTCTAAATTGGCCCGCCAACTCCCCTGACCTTAGCCCCATAGAAAATCTGTGGGGTATTGTGAAAAGGAAGATGCAGAATGCCAGACCCAAAAACGCAGAAGAGTTGAAGGCCACTATCAGAGCAACCTGGGCTCTCATAACACCTGAGCAGTGCCAGAAACTCATCGACTCCATGCCACGCCGCATTAACGCAGTAATTGAGGCAAAAGGAGCTCCAACCAAGTATTGAGTATTGTACATGCTCATATTTTTCATTTTCATACTTTTCAGTTGGCCAACATTTCTAAAAATCCCTTTTTTGTATTAGCCTTAAGTAATATTCTAATTTTGTGACACATGGAATTTTGGATTTTCATTTGTTGCCACTTCAAATCATCAAAATTAAATGAAATAAACATTTGAATGCATCAGTCTGTGTGCAATGAATAAATATAATGTACAAGTTACACCTTTTGAATGCAATTACTGAAATAAATCAAGTTTTTCAAAATATTCTAATTTACTGGCTTTTACCTGTATATGAGTACCTATTTTCTATTGTTTCATTGAAAATAAAACAGCAAAGTCCATTTGGCTGTCATCTGTTTTAATTATGAGACACAATTGTGTCAAAATCATGATTTGTTTTTTCATGCTTGAAATAAGAAATGATGACTTTAAAAAAGTAGTTTTATACTTGTGAGTGTTGATGACACAGCTTTGCAACACTTGATATTCTAGTTTCAAGCATGTTTTACTCAATATAGGTCATCAAATCTCAGCAACAAGCTGTAATATCTTACTGAGATCATTTAGGACCAAAACACTTAAAACAAGTAAAACACTCTAACGTAAAATCTTATGTATGGCCGCACAGGGCCCGGGATGCCCAAAATGTCCATAAAACACCCAGCCGAGTCCCACAGGGAGAGGGGGATAAAAGTTGGAAAAGTCGGCAAAAGTCCCCAAAATGTTCAAAATACCTACCCAGGTTCGAGTCCCACAAGCCCCGACGCTGGCCGCGCAAGTCCCGGGATGTCCAAAATGTCCAAAACGCGCCCAGCAAAGTCCCACGGGAAGTGGGGGAGAAAAGTGAGAAAAATCGGCAAAAGTCCCCCAAAATGTTCAAAATACCTACCCATGTTCGAGTCCCGCAAGTCCCGGGATGCCCAAAATGTCCAAAACGCGCCCAGCAAAGTCCCACGGGAAGGCGGGGAGATAAGTGAGAAAAGTCGGTAAAAGGTTCAAAAATCAATGTGGGACTCGAACCTGGTTAGGTATTTTGAAAAATTTTGGGACTTTTGCCGACTTTTCCAACTTTTATCCCCCCTCCCAGTGGGACTCGACTGGGTGTGTTATGGACATTTTGGGGATCCCGGGACTTGCGGGACTCAAACATGGGTAGGTATTTTGAACATTTTTGGGACTTTTGCCGACTTTTCCAACTTTTATCCCCCCTCCCAGTGGGACTCGGCTGGGTGTGTTATGGACATTTTGGGCATCCCGGGACTTGCGCGGCCAGCGTCGGGACTTGCGGGACTCGAACATGGGTAGGTATTTTGAACATTTTGGGGGATTTTTGCCGACTTTTCTCACTTTTCTCCCCCACTTCCCGTGGGACTTTGCTGGGTGCGTTTTGGACATTTTTTACATCCCGGGACTTGTGCGGCCGGTGGCGGGACTCGTGGGACTGGAACCCGGGGAGGTATTTTGGACAAAATTGGGACTTTTGACTATTTTGGCCGCCTTTTCCCCTCTTCTTCCCCGCCTTCCTGCGCACCATTGCTGGGTGTGTTTTGGACATTTGGACAAAAATAGTTTCAAGCATGTTTTACTCAATAAAGGTCATCAAATCTCAGCAACAAGCTGTAATATCTTACTGAGATCATTTAGGACCAAAACCCTTAAAACAAGTAAAATACTCTAATATAAAATATTATGTATGGCCGCGCAAGTCCCGGGATGCCCAAAATGTCCATAAAACACCCAGCCGAGTCCCACGGGGAGGAGCGGATAAAAATTGGAAAAGTCGGCAAAAGTCCCCAAAATGTTCAAAATACCTACCCAGGTTCGAGTCCCACAAGTCCCGCTGCCGGCCGGGATGCCCAAAATGTCCAAAACGCTACCAACAAAGTCCCACGGGAAGGCGGGGAGAAAAGTGAGAAAAGTTGGTAAAATGTTCAAAAATCACAAGTCTTAAGACTTGTGGCACTCCATGTGGGACTCGAACCTGGTTAGGTATTTTGAACATTTTTGGGACTTTTGCCGACTTTTCCAACTTTTATCCCCCCTCCCAGTGGGACTCGGCTGGGTGTGTTATGGACATTTTGGTCATCCCGGGACTTGCGCGGTCAGCGTCGGGACTTGCGGGACTCGAACATGGGTAGATATTTTGAACATTTTGGGGGACTTTTGCCGACTTTTCTCACTTTTCTCCCCCACTTCCCGTGGGACTTTGCTGGGTGCGTTTTGGACATTTTTTGCATCCCGGGACTTGTGCGGCCGGTAGCGGGACTCGTGGAACTGGAACCCGGGAGGTATTTTGGACAAAATTGGGACTTTTGACCATTTTGGCCGCCTTTTCCCCTCTTCTTCCCCGCCTTCCTGCGCACCATTGCTGGGTGTGTTTTGGACATTTGGAAACAAATAGTTTCAAGCATGTTTTACTCAATATAGGTCATCAAATCTCAGCAACAAGCTGTAATATCTTACTGAGATCATTTAGGACTAAATCCCTTAAAACAAGTAAAACACTAACATACAATCTTATGTATGGCCGCGCAAGTCCCGGGATGCCCAAAATGTCCATAAAACACCCAGCCGAGTCCCACGGGGAGGAGGGGATAAAAGTTGGAAAAGTCGGCAAAAGTCCCAAAAATGTTAAAAATATCTACCCAGGTTCGAGTCCCACATGTCCCGCTGTCGGCCGGGATGCCCAAAATGTCCAAAACGCGCCCAGCAAAGTCCCGAAGGGAAGGCGGGGAGAAAAGTGAGAAAAGTTGGTAAAATGTTCAAAAATCACACCCGGGTCTTAAGACTTGTGGCACTCCATGTGGGACTCAAACCTGGGTAGGTATTTTGAAAATTTTTGGGACTTTTGCCGACTTTTCCAACTTTTATACCCCCTCCCAGTGGGACTCGACTGGGTGTGTTATGGACATTTTAGGCATCCCCGGGCTTGCGCGGCCAGTGTCGGGACTTGCGGGACTCGAACATGGGTAGGTATTTTGAACATTTTGGGGGTTTTTGCCGACTTTTCTCACTTTTCTCCCCCACTTCCCGTGGGACTTTGCTGGGTGCGTTTTGGACATTTGGAAAAAAATAGTTTCAAGCATGTTTTACTCAATATAGGTCATCAAATCTCAGCAACAAGCTGTAATATCTTACTGAGATCATTTAGGACCAAAACCCTTAAAACAAGTAAAACACTCTAACTTAAAATCTTATGTATGGCCGCGCAAGTCCCGGAACCCCCAAAATGTCCATAAAACACCCAGCTGAGTCCCACGGGGAGGGGGGATAAAAGTTGGAAAAGTCGGCAAAAGTCCCAAAAATGTTAAAAATACCAACCCAGGTTCGAGTCCCACATGGAGTGCCACAAGTCTTAAGACTTGTGGCACTCGAACCCGGGTGTGATTTTTGAACATTTTACCAACTTTTCTCACTTTTCTCCCCGCCTTCCCGTGAGACTTTGTTGGTAGCGTTTTAGACATTTTGGGCATCCCGGCCGGCAGCGGGACTTGTGGGACTCGAACCTGGGTAGGTATTTTTAACATTTTTGGGACTTTTGCCGACTTTTCCAATTTTTATCCGCTCCTACCCGTGGGACTCGGCTGGGTGTTTTATGGACATTTTGGGCATCCCGGGACTTGCGCGGCCATACATAATATTTTATGTTAGAGTGTTTTACTTGTTTTAAGGGTTTTGGCCGGCCGGGATGCCCACAATGTCCAAAACGCGCCCAGCAAAGTCCTACGGGAAGGCGGGGAGAAAAGTGAGAAAAGTTGGTAAAATGTTCAAGTCACAAGTCTTAACACTTGTTGCACTCCATGTGGGACTCAAACCTGGGTAGGTATTTTAAACATTTTTGGGACTTTTGCCGACTTTTCTAACTTTTATCCCCCCTCCCAGTGGGACTCGGCTGGGTGTGTTATGGACATTTTGGGACTTGCGCGGCCGGCGGCGGGACTTGCGGCTATCGAACCTGGGTAGGTATTTTGAACATTTTTGGGGACTTTTGCCGACTTTTCTCACTTTTCTCCCCCACTTCCCGTGGGACTTTGCTTATTATTTGAGACATTTAATCTGATTTAGATTTCAGTTTTTGCAGAGTGTGTGATTGCAAGATGAGACTCTATATTCCCGCTGTGCATGTGCAAGTTTTTGTGTTTGTGCGCAGGCATCGCATTGTTGGGCAGTCAAACGGTACATTAGTGGTACGTAAGGCTTCGGCACACCCCGGCTGTCCTCTGCAAGTACGCAGGTTTCGTAACTATTTCGGGTTCCCTCCTCCAGTCTGCGGCAGAACCGCATCGCCTCTCTGCAGAGCACCGTGTGGTTATTTTTTTTTTCACCGACGAAAAACACAAACCAACGGGCGCTCTGAACTTTCGGAGTCTTGCAAAGAAAGACAAACTGGTGGCTGCAAAGAACAACAAGGATGGACGGAAGAAACAAAGCGATGCCAAAGTCATGCACAACTGGCCGGGGGCCACACTGAGGCGGCCACGGTTGTTGGCGGCTCCAGCGGGCTGGAAGCCACATCAACGCACCTCTCAGCCTCCGCCTCCAAACCATCCAAGTCTGCTCCGCCACAACCCTCGTGAAGACGGCGACCACATTACGTACACGCTCATAACAAGAGCCATGACAAGCTTCTCTGCAAAGAGAGGAAAATCATGTTTACTGCACAGCTATGTAGATGTTTGGCAATATGAATACTAAATGTTAGTCAGGAAAAGTCCTTTGCAATGACTCAGCAAAACAAAAACAATTAAAGGCGCTCAACAATACGGGTTGTCATTATTTTCATCTTTAGTATGTTAGATCCACTATAGACTGGACACTCACTATTATGTTGGATCCACTATGGACTGGACTCTCACTATTATGTTAGATGCACTATGGACTGGACTCTCACAATATTATGTTCGATCCACTATGGACTGGACTCTCACACTATTATGTTAGATCCACTATGGACTGGACTCACACTATTATGTTAGATCCACTATGGACTGGACTCTCACTATTATGTTAGATCCACTATGGACTGGACTCTCACTATTATGATAGATCCACTATGGACTGGACTCTCACTATTATGTTAGATGCACTATGGACTGGACTCTCACACTATTATGTTAGATCCACTATGGACTGGACTCACACTATTATGTTAGATCCACTATGGACTGGACTCTCACTATTATGATAGATCCACTATGGACTGGACTCTCACTATTATGTTAGATGCACTATGGACTGGACTCTCACAATATTATGTTAGATCCACTATGGACTGGACTCTCACACTATTATGTTAGATCCACTATGGACTGGACTCTCACACTATTATGTTAGATCCACTATGGACTGGACTCTCACTATTATGTTAGATGCACTATGGACTGGACTCTCACAATATTATGTTCGATCCACTATGGACTGGACTCTCACACTATTATGTTAGATCCACTATGGACTGGACTCACACTATTATGTTAGATCCACTATGGACTGGACTCTCACTATTATGTTAGATCCACTATGGACTGGACTCTCACTATTATGTTAGATCCACTATGGACTGGACTCTCACTATTATGTTAGATCCACTATGGACTGGACTCTCACTATTATGTTAGATCCACTATGGACTGGACTCTCACTATTATGTTAGATCCACTGTGGACTGGACTCTCACTATTATGTTAGATCCACTATGGACTGGACTGTCACTATTATGTTAGATCCACTATAGACTGGACTCTCACTATTATGTTAGATCCACTATGGACTGGACTCTCACTATTATCTTAGATCCACTATGGACTGGACTCTCACTATTATGTTAGATCCATTATGGACTGGACTCTCACTATTATGTTAGATCCACTATGGACTGGACTGTCACTATTATGTTAGATCCCCTATCGACTGGACTCTCACTATTATGTTAGATCCACTATGGACTGGACTCTCACTATTATCTTAGATCCACTATGGACTGGACTCTCACTATTATGTTAGATCCATTATGGACTGGACTCTCACACTATTATGATAGATCCACTATGGACTGGACTCTCACTATTATGTTAGATCCACTATGGACTGGACTCTCACTATTATGTTAGATCCACTATGGACTGGACTGTCACACTATTATGTTAGATCCACTATGGACTGGACTCTCACTATTATGTTAGATCCACTATGGACTGGACTCTCACTATTATGTTAGAACCACTATGGACTGGACTCTCACTATTATGTTAGATCCACTATGGAGTGGACTCTCACTATTATGTTAGATCCACTATGGACTGGACTCTCACTATTATGTTAGATCCACTATGGACTGGACTCTCACTATTATGTTTGATCCACTATGGACTGGACTCTCACTATTATGTTAGATCCACTATGGACTGGACTCTCACAATATTATGTTAGATCCACTATTGACTGGACTCTCACAATATTATGTTAGATCCACTATGGACTGGACTCTCACACTATTATGTTAGATCCACTATGGACTGGACTCTCACACTATTATGTTTGATCCACTATGGACTGGACTCTCACTATTATGTTAGATCCAATATGGACTGGACTCTCACACTATTATGTTAGATCCACTATGGACTGGACTCTCACTATTATGTTTGATCCACTATGGACTGGACTCTCACACTATTATGTTAGATCCACTATTGACTGGACTCTCACAATATTATGTTAGATCCACTATGGACTGGACTCTCACACTATTATGTTAGATCCACTATGGACTGGACTCACACTATTATGTTAGATCCACTATGGACTGGACTCTCACTATTATGTTAGATCCAATATGGACTGGACTCTCACACTATTATGTTAGATCCACTATGGACTGGACTCTCACTATTATGCTAGATCCACTATGGACTGGACTCTCACTATTATGTTAGATCCACTGTGGACTGGACTCTCACACTATTATGTTAGATCCACTATGGACTGGACTCTCACTATTATGCTAGATCCACTGTGGACTGGACTCTCACACTATTATGTTAGATCCACTATGGACTGGACTCTCACTATTATGTTAGATCCACTATGGACTGGACTCTCACAATATTATGTTAGATCCACTATGGACTGGACTCTCACTATTATGTTAGATCCACTATGGACTGGACTCTCACACTATTATGTTAGATCCACTATGGACTGGACTCTCACAATATTATGTTAGATCCACTATGGACTGGACTCTCACTATTATGTTAGATCCACTATGGACTGGACTCTCACACTATTATGTTAGATCCACTATGGACTGGACTCTCTCACTATTATGTTAGATCCACTATGGACTGGACTCTCACAAAATTATGTTCGATCCACTGTGGACTGGACTCTCACAATATTATGTTAGATCCACTATGGACTGGACTCTCACTAATATGTTAGATCCACTGTTGACTGGACTCTCACACTATTATGTTAGATCCACTTTGGACTGGACTCTCACTATTATGTTAGATCCACTATGGACTGGACTCTCACTATTATGTTAGATCCACTATGGACTGGACTCTCACACTATTATGTTAGATCCACAATGGACTGGACTCTCACTATTATGTTTGATCCACTATGGACTGGACTCTCACACTATTATGTTAGATCCACTATTGACTGGACTCTCACAATATTATGTTAGATCCACTATGGACTGGACTCTCACACTATTATGTTAGATCCACTATGGACTGGACTCACACTATTATGTTAGATCCACTATGGACTGGACTCTCACTATTATGTTAGATCCAATATGGACTGGACTCTCACACTATTATGTTAGATCCACTATGGACTGGACTCTCACTATTATGCTAGATCCACTATGGACTGGACTCTCACTATTATGTTAGATCCACTGTGGACTGGACTCTCACACTATTATGTTAGATCCACTATGGACTGGACTCTCACTATTATGCTAGATCCACTATGGACTGGACTGTCACACTATTATGTTAGATCCACTATGGACTGGACACTCACACTATTATGTTAGATCCACTATGGACTGGACTCTCACTATTATGTTAGATCCACTATGGACTGAACTCTCACACTATTATGTTAGATCCACTATGGACTGGACTCTCACACTATTATGTTAGATCCACTATGGACTGGACTCTCACACTATTATGTTAAATCCACTCTGGACTGGACTCTCACACTATTATGTTAGATCCACTCTGGACTGGACTCTCACACTATTATGCTAGATCCACTATGGACTGGACTCACACTATTATGTTAGCTCCACTATGGACTGGACTCTCACACTATTATGCTAGATCCACTATGGACTGGACTCACACTATTATGTTAGATCCACTATGGACTGGACTCTCGCTATTATGTTAGATCCACTATGGACTGGACTCTCACTATTATGTTAGATCCACTATGGACTGGACTCTCACTATTATGTTAGAACCACTATGGACTGGACTCTCACTATTATGTTAGATCCACTATGGACTGGACTCTCTCACTAATATGTTTAGATCCACTATGGACTGGACTCTCACACTATTATGTTAGATCCACTATGGACTTAACTCTCACTATTATGTTAGATCCACTATGGACTGGACTATATATATATATATATATATATATATATATATATATATATATATATATATATATATATATATATATATATATATATATATATTATACTCAGTGGTCTTGTGGTTAGGTCGTGAGTTCAAACCCTGGCCGAGTCATACCAAAGACTATAAAAATGGGAGCCATTACCTCCCTGCTTGGCACTCAGCATCAAGGGTTGGAATTGGGGGTTAAATCACTAACAATGATTCCCGGGCGCTGCCGCTGCTGCTGCTCACTGCTCCCCTCACCTCCCAGGGGGTGATCAAGGGTGATGGGTCAAATGCAGACAATAATTTCGCCGCACCTAATGTGTGTGTGACAATCATTGGTACTTTCACTTTTTAAACTTTTGTTTTACCATTTTGAGTGAACCGCAACTTGGCACGTATGCCTGAGTGAGATTAAAAAGTTGTTGTTTTTTTCCGTGCAGAGGTCACAGCGTGTGTACCGCTAATATATATTTAGAAGCCGGGAAACATATACATTGTGAGCCACATGAAAGCAACTCCCGACTGCAGGCCAAGTGGGGCGCCGGCAGAGGAAAAAGACGGCGGAAGGCAAACAGCCATTCAATTCCCCGCGCACCCTGCCAGCGTGGAGATAGGCTCCTCCAACTGCCCAAATCCGGAGCAAGCCCTCTCTCCTCCCAATGAGGGGACACACAGCTAAAGCCTCTCCCAATGTCAAGTGGCATTTATTAAACACACGCAGAGACGAGCAGGTTTCTCCCTGCCAGGGTCCCCGGTGGTCCGTGTTGGTCCAAGCGGCGCTGCCAAGCCCCTCTTTCTCCTCGTCTTTAGTTGCGTCGCGTCCTCCGCGTTTGACATTTGGCCAGCTTTGTGGTAATCCTCCGCAGGAGTCTCAGGTACACGCAAACAAAGCGTCTGATAACCGAACCGGGGCGGAGATAAATAAGCCATTAGAAGAAACAAAACCTCCGGGAGATCCGTTCAGCGCCTCCGAAGGGGAGACGTTGCCACACTCTGAGGATGCGAGAGGATTTAGGAGAAAATCACATTTTTATTTCTCCCTCCTCCTTTGTGTGTCGGGATGTTTTTTGGCGCGGGGGTGCGGTAGGGTGGCATCGTTCACAGGCGACTGGCGGAATCATGGGTGGTAAATCTGCGCTGCTAGAAACGCAGAGGTTCGGAGAGGAGGCCCCCACGGAGCCACAGATTAACTCTATTTGTCTTTCGCATGTGAAGTCGCTGCGTCTTATTTTGTGTCGCGCCGCAATCTGCAAGTGCAGACCGTCCTGCCCGCGGACCCCGAGTTGCCCGCTTATTGTCTCTGTTTGGCGTGGGCTGTCCGGCAACCAGAAGAACACGGGACTTCGTATCCAAGGATAATCTTTGTTTGCTGGCCGCGTTTTAATGCCGTGTCCCCGGGTGTAGCCGAGCTTTTTGTGGGAAGAATAGCAGTGCCGGGTTAGAGGGAGAGCGTGGGATTAGGAGTGCGGCGGCCCCTAATCCTTGGGTGACCATTGCTGAGGCCCAAAAGAGCGCTTACATAAATGCGAGCGGAATAGTTTGCAAAACTAGCGGGGCCGGCTCTTTGTCTTTCGCTCGCAGCGAAGCGCATTAAGCTGATCTGGAGACGAGGCGGGGCGACATGAGAAGCTACTTTTATCAGTTCACAGTTTCAGAGGATATTGCAAATCAATTTATTAGATTATGAGGCCTGCTTTGAGCTCTGCTTTTTCTCCCCTCCCCATCCGTCCTCCGGCTTCAATCGTAGTGTTTTAAAGGAAACTCTATTTCTAGATTATGGAGCACTTTATCACACAACTGGGAAGCATAAATTCAGGCCAAGACATCCTAAATCCTATTTTCCCTCTCCATCCCGTTACGCTAATGTATCTTTGTGTTCTCAAGGACATGGACATGATGGACATGTTGTCCGTTCTCACCTCTCTAAGGCCCCTTCTACACTAAGTAGTACTTTAACCCCTTAAAGTTTAACCCAAAATGTTGAAAGAGCCATATTGGACCAAAAATACAAAAACAAATCTGTCTGGAGCCGCAAAAAATTAACAGATAGTGTGTCATCCATCCATCCATCCATCCATCTTCTTCCGCTTATCCGAGGTTGGGTCGTGGGGGCAGCAGCCTAAGCAGGGAAGCCCAGACTTCCCTCTCCCCAGCCACTTCGTCCAGCTCTTCCTGTGGGACCCCGAGGCGTTCCCAGGCCAGCCGGGAGACATAGTCTTCCCAACGTGTCCTGGGTCTTCCCCGCGGCCTCCTACCGGTCGGACGTGCCCTAAACACCTCCCTAGGGAGGCGTTCGGGTGGAATTCTGACCAGATGCCCGAACCACCTCATCTGGCTCCTCTCCATGTGGAGGAGCAGCGGCTTTACTTTGAGCTCCCCCCGGATGACAGAGCTTCTCACCCTATCTCTAAGGGAGAGCCGCGCCACCCGGCGGAAGAAACTCATTTCGGCCGCTTGTACCCGTGATATTGTCCTTTCGGTCATAACCCAAAGCTCATGACCATAGGTGAGGTTGGGAACGTAGATCGACCGGTAAATTGAGAGCTTTGCCTTCCGGCACAGCTCCTTCTTCACCACAACGGATCGATACAGCGTCCGCATTACTGAAGATGCCGCACCGATCCGCCTGTCGATCTCACGATCCACTCTGTGGCGCGTTCTGTCTGACGTCACTTCCTGTGTGGGGCGCGGTCTTTCTGACGTCACTTCCTCTCCGAAATCGGTTTGTGAAGGATCAATGAGTCCATACAAAGCTAAGAGCCGGAGATTCAAGAAATACACGGCGGATTTACCAGTAAAAATTGGTCCGAGGAGGGGAACCTTAAACCATACTTGCCAACCTTGAGACCTCCGATTTCGGGAAGTGGGGGGCGTGGTCGGGGGTGGGGCGGGGGGCGTGGTTAAGATATAAATATATATAAGAAATACTTGACTTTCAGTGAATTCTAGCTATATATATTTTTTTTTTATTACATATATATATATATATATAAATAAATAAAATAAATACTTGAATTTCAGTGTTCATTTATTTACACATATACACACACATAACACTCATCTACTCATTGTTGAGTTAAGGGTTGAATTGTCCATCCTTGTTCTATTCTCTGTCACTATTTCAGAACACACACATTATACAAATATACATTATAAAATCAATAAGAAAACGGGAGCTCTAATTTGGGAGTCTGAATTAGGGTCAGAAGTTCCTATATAAACATTGCGCACTCACGTCGCCTTTTTGTATTGATTACTGCAGCTGTGCACTGGATTCATTCACAAATACAAACTACAACTCACAAACACTTTAGAGTTAGGCTCCACCATCAGAATGTGTACTTAAACTTATAAAGATCACATGGATATTATTCAGTGAGTTGATTCACCAAAACTAACCTGTTATACAGGAGGAAAAAGCACAAAGGACGTTTCAATTGTTCACAGACTGGTCACGCTCATCAGAATGACAAGACACTTCCGGTCTGCAGGTGATAGCATTCAATTGGGAAGAAACGCCCTACTGCCCCCAACTGACCAATGTGAATACTGATGAATGTGGAATGACAGCTCCAAAAACGAATTCAAACCACAAAATAAAATAAATAAATCAACACAAAAATGTGACACATTATGGGTGGGTCACATATGCATGTACAGTAGATGGCAGTATTGTCCTGTTTAAAAGTGTCACAACATTGCTGTTTACGGCAGACGAACTGCTTTACGGTAGACGAAAACTTGACTTGCTGTTGTTGTGTGTTGTTACCACGCTGGGAGGACGTTAATGAAACTGCCTAACAATAAACACACATAAGAAACCAAGAACTCGCCCTCGATCATTAGCTGTTTATATTGTGGGAAAGCGGACGTGTGAACAGGCTGTCAACACGTCACTCAGGTCCGCATGGAGCTGGAGGAGGCGTGGCCTCCAGCTCCGCCTGAATTTCGGGAGATTTTCGGGAGGGTTGGCAAGTATGCCTTAAACGCTGGTTTAGTGTGGCTGAAACGGGGCTTAGGCTAAATAATTATTCGTTTAAGGAGTTATCCGGCTTAATGCAGACAGGGCGTAAAACATAAACCTATACGGAGTTTACATCTTTTGAGTTAGTACTTCTACTCTGTGCTCGTCTTTGCTGCTCTCGGAGGAAGCAATCGATATAATAAAAAGCAGATATTTCTTGGCCCACATGAAGCAAGAAAGTGCAAGAACACGCTGCCGCAATTAATCTTCAGCAAGTGATCCAATTATCCAATTGAAGCTATAATTTATGGACATGCGGCTCGTCCCGTGCTAAGAAAAAAGCTCCTCAAGACCAATGAGATGATTCCTTAAATGTTATTATCCTTGTTGGGAGATTGTTTCTTCCCAGGGATTTTCCCTCTTTGTGCGTTTCAAAGCTTCTCGTGCATCCCTGCTACGACAAAGATAATTTTTGTGCTCTTTAATTCCACGCCTCTCTCGTGGTGGGCCGACTTAGACTGAGACCCTTAAGGACGGCTGTCCCTTTTGCCTTTTTGGATCTTTTTGGATCTTTTTGGATCGTCTCGATTACTGTAACGTATTATTTTCGGGTCTCCCTATGTCTAGCATTAAAAGATTACAGTTGGTACAAAATGCGGCTGCTAGACTTTTGACAAGAACAAGAAAGTTTGATCATATTACGCCTATACTGGCTCACCTGCACTGGCTTCCTGTGCACTTAAGATGCGACTTTAAGGTTTTACTACTTACGTATAAAATACTACACGGTCTAGCTCCGGCCTATCTTACCGATTGTATTGTACCATATGTCCCGGCAAGAAATCTGCGTTCAAAGAACTCCGGCTTATTAGTGATTCCCAGAGCCCAAAAAAAGTCTGCGGGCTGTAGAGCGTTTTCTATTCGGGCTCCAGTACTATGGAATGCCCTCCCGGTAACAATTAGAGATGCTACCTCAGTAGAAACATTTAAGTCCCATCTCAAAACTCATTTGTATACTCTAGCCTTTGAATAGCCCCCCCTTTTTTAGACCAGTTGATCTGCCGTTTCTTTTCTTTTCTCCTCTGCTCCCCCCTATCCCTTGTGGAGGGGAAGACACACAGATCCGGTGGCCATGGATGGGGTGCTGGCTGTCCGGGGTCGGGACCCGGGGTGGACCGCTCGCCTGTATATTGGTTGGGAACATCTCTGCGCTGCTGACCCGTCTCCGCTCGGGATGGTTTCCTGCTGACCCCACTGTGGACTGGACTCTTACTGTTATGCTGGATCCACTATGGACTGGACTCTCACAATATTATGTTAGACCCACTCGACATCCATTGCATTCGGTCTCCCTAGAGGGGGTGGGGGGGTTTACCCACATATGCGGTCCTCTCCAAGGTTTCTCATAGTCATTCACATCGACGTCCCACTGGGGTGAGTTTTTCCTTGCCCTTATGTGGGCTCTGTACCGAGGATGTCGTTGTGGCTTGTGCAGCCCTTCGAGACACTTGTGATTTAGGGCTATATAAATAAACATTGATTGATTGATTGATTGATTGATTGATTCATGCAGTGGATGATACACCAATTTGTGTAGAAAAATTGCATGTTTTTTTTGGGTTTTTTTAATGTTTTGTTTAGCTCAGGGGTCGGCAACCCGCGGCTCCGGAGCCGCATGCGGCTCTTTGATCACTCTGATGCGGCTCAGCAGCTTACTTGCCGACCCACCCGATTTTTCCCCGGAGACTTCCGGATTTCAGTGCCTCTCGCGGAAAACTCCTGGGATTAATATTCTCCGATTTTCAACCTTACAGTGAGTGATGGGTCCGGCAACACCGATGCATCGGCGCATGCGTCGAGCTCATAGGGCAAAACCCTGTGTCGGTGCGCGTACCGCTTTTAGAAAGTCACGTGACCGATCATGAGCTGTTTTGGTCACGTGATCGATACGCCAACTGTGTCGCACTGACGCCTCCTCTGTGCCCTGTGAGCAGGGCCGGCCCGTGGCATAGGCCGTATAGGCAAATGCTAAGGGCGCCGTCCATCAGGGGGCGCCACGCCAGTGCCACAAATGTTGGGAGGAAAAAAAAAAAAGAAAAAAAGTTGGTACTATTATTTCTAAATACAAAAAATAATCCCACGTTAATTAAAATGCAAAGTAAAGCCTATTTAATAGAAATATTATTTGTTACAACATTACGCCCCCCCGCACGGTGCGCCCCCTCCCTTCCCGTATCATGACTCTTTTTGGACGTCACCACATCAAAAAATCAACACAAGATGCCAAAACTGTCAGGTGCCCAGGGAAGAAAAAAGGGAAAAGAAGAGGAGGAGAAACGAGAAAAAGACAGAGGTAGCAGGTAGGTAACGTTAGCCTACATGAAATGATTTGTCTGTTACAGAATGTGATAGTAACCTGGCTTTTTAGCATTAAGCTAATGTTACATGATTCGGCAATTGCTAATCAATAAATAGCTAGTTCTGTTTTAACGTCGGGTTAATATTGTGGAGGGGGCTAAATTGTTATGGAAAATAATAATGTAACGTTAGGTAATTACAGTACTCCCACCTTACATTCCTCAGGGACATTTCTTTCTTTCTTTAGTTTATTTGGAACATGAACACACTTACATCATAATACATCACACAATTTCATATCATTTCATTTTACATCATGCCCGAAAAGGAGTAGGAAGAAGCAAAGCTTATTTAATCCTACCTCTTTCCCACTTCAAAGCGTTTACAAATATATAGAATCATTTACTGACCTTTTTATATAATAAAATAACATCTATGAGTTAGTATACAACAGTTTTGTAATATGTAATTAATTAATAAATTCAGTCATTATTAACATACTGAGATGAAGAATATCTTATTTTCAATAAGGTTGAAAGTATTTCTCATAATTCTTCTTCTTTGTACTCTGTAAGCACTATTATTTTGAACAACCTCTTAAACTGGATCATATCAGTACAATTTTTAACTTCTTTACTTAATATATTCCATAATTTAATTCCACATACTGATATGTTCAAAGTTCTAAGTGTTGTACGTGCATATAAATGTTTGTATTAGATCTTTTAAGCAGGTGTTTTTTGTTTACATTGTTATTGCCTTCTGGTTAGCTAATGTTTGCCCTGCAGGTAATAGTCACTTTTCCACCCCTTTATATATTAGGTATAGTTGTAAGTAAAAAAAAAAGGTCAAAGACAAAGCTATTCGGGTTCTTGTGAGTATATACAGTTCACTGCCGATGTGGGGGGGCGCCACCTAAAATCTTGCCTAGGGCGCCAGATTGGTTAGGGCCGGGCCTGCCTGTGAGCGTGTCTTTTCTACAGCAACTAAGAAGAGAAATCGTCTAAAATGTAATACGTCGGAAAAACTTTTTATTTTTTTTATTTATTTTTTTTATAAAAATGTGTAAAAAAATAAAATTAAAACAATTCCCAGTCCACAATCATCCACAACACGTTCTCTTAGATTTCCATGTTATGATACATGTTCACATTATTTATTGACTGTATCTAAAAAAGATAAAAATATATTTTTATTTAAATGAAGATATGAAATAATCCTAAATGAAATACAATGACTTGGTTTATATTATTGTATATACTAGGGCAGGGGTCACCAACGCGGTGCCCGCGGTCACCAGGTAGCCCGTAAGGACCAGATCAGTCGCCCGCTCGCCTGTTCTAAAAATAGCTCAAAGAGCAGCACTTACCAGTGAGCTGCCTCTATTTTTTAAATTGTATTTATTTACTAGCAAGCTGGTCTCGCTTTGCTCGACATTTTTAATTCTAAAAGAGACAAAACTCAAATAGAATTTGAAAATCCAAGAAAATATTTTAAAGACTTGGTCTTCACTTGGAATAAGCGGTAGAAGATGGATGGATGGATGGGTCTTCACTTGTTTAAATAAATGCATTTATTTTTTTACTTTGCTTCTTATTACTTTTAGAAATACAATTTTAGAGAAAAAATACAACCTTAAAAATGATTTTAGGATTTTTAAACAAATATACCTTTTTACCTTTTAAATTTCTTCCTCTTCTTTCCTGACAATTTAAATCAATGTTCAAGTCAATTTATTTATTTTTTATTGTAAAGAATAATACATATTTTAGCTTCTGGTTTTTCGACGAAGAATATTTGTGAAACATTTCTTCAAATTTACTATGATTAAAATTCCAAAAAATTATTCTGGCAAATCTAGAAAATCTGTAGAATCAAATTTAAATCTTATTTCAAAGTATTTTGAATTGTTTTTAAAATTTTTGTTCTGGAAAATCTAGAAGAAATACTGATTTGTCTTTGTTAGAAATATAGCTTGGTCCAATTTGTTAAATATTCTAACAAATTGCAGATTGGATTTTAACCAATTTAAAACATGTCATCAAAATTCTAAAATGTATCTTAATAAGGAAAAATTACTAATGATGTTCCATAAATTATTTTTTTAATTTTTTCAAAAAGATTCAAATTAGCTAGTTTTTCTCTTCTTTTTGTCGGTTGAATTTTGAAATTTAAAGAGTCGAAATTGAAGATAAACTATGTTTCAAAATTGTATTTTAATTTTTTTCGTGTTTTCCCCTCTTTTAAACCGTTCAATTAAGTGGTTTTTGTCATCATTTATTCTCTACAAAAAACCTTCCGTAAAAGGAAAAAAAAAATGTACGACGGAATGACAGACAGAAATACCCATTTTTTTATATATATATATATAAATGTATTTATTTAGCTATTCTTGTTTAAATCACACTTACGTGTAACTTACAAATGACAATATATTTATTTATTTAAGTGTGTATCAAACTGGTAGCCCTTCGCATTAATCAGTACCCAAGAAGTAGTTTTTGGTTTCAAAAAGGTTGGTGACCCCTGTACTAGGGCATCAAATCAGTGTCAGTTGAGTCGGTCCATAGGTTGCCTGTAGGGATTTTTAATGTCCAGCAGATGTCAGTATTTAGTGACACAGTATCGACACAGTATCAATACAGTTTTGCAATGTGTCGAAATGCTTCATGACGCCTCATCAACCCATCACTACTTACAGTTATAATAAGGGCGTGCCATAATGGTACAGTATTTGGCGCCCTCTACAATCTGTATCAACCCCTTGTTATACAGTATGCATCTTCTGCCTGCACACGTACGTGACAGCAAGGCATACTTGGTCAACAGCCACACAGGTTACACTGACGGTGACCATATAAAACAACTTTAACACTCTTACAAATAATGCGCCACACTTTGAACCAAAACCAAACAAGAATGACAAACACATTTCGGGAGAACATCTGCACGTTAACACAACATAAACACAACAGAACAAATACCCAGAATCCCATGCAGCCCTGACCCTTCCGGGCTACATTATACAACCCTGCTACCACCAAACCCCGCCCCCCACCCCAACCCTGCTCCCTCACACATCAAACTCCATTATCTGTTAGCTTCTGTGCTAACTGAAATCTGATAAATGTACTTGATTCCGTATATGAAGATTTCGGATCTTCATACGATCCTACGTTCCAGATGATCCACTATGGACTTGGACAGGGTAGGGGTTAGGGTTAGGGTTAGAGGGTTAGGGTTAAGACTAACTAAGACTCTTAGATAATGGCTTACTGGTTGTAGAATAAGACCATGCAGAATAAGGCGTTAATAAGTACTTAATAAGGCATTAATAAGTACTTAATAATGACTACGTAAGTATGTTATTAATTTGTATGTTATTGGGAAACTAACTAATGGTCTATATGTTCCCTATACTAAAGTGTTTCCGTATATTCATATATTACTCACATACTTGCCAACCCTCCCGGATTTTCCGGGAGACTCCCGAAATTCAGC
Source organism: Nerophis lumbriciformis (assembly GCF_033978685.3). Lineage (NCBI taxonomy): Eukaryota > Metazoa > Chordata > Actinopteri > Syngnathiformes > Syngnathidae > Nerophis > Nerophis lumbriciformis. The sequence goes on from NC_084575.2 coordinate 32,063,206, forward strand.
GCCTCTCCCGAAAACCTCCCGGGACAAATTTTCTCCAGAAAATCTCCCGAAATTCAGGCGACGCCCCCTCCAGCTCTATGCGGACCTGAGTGACGTGTCGACAGCCTGTTTTCACGTCTGCTTTCCCACAATATAAACAGCGTGCCTGCCCAATCACGTTATAACTGTAGAATGATCGAGGGCAAGTTCTTGGTTTCTTATGTGTGTTTATTGTTAGGCAGTTTCATTAACGTCCTCCCAGCGCGGAAACAACACACAACAACAGCAGTCACGTTTTCGTCTACCGTAAAGCAGTTTGTCTGCCGTAAACAGCAATGTTGTGACACTCTTAAACAGGACAATACTGCCATCTACTGTACATGCAAATGTGACAATAACATCTAGGGCTTTTAGAGAGTGCAGTGCACAACTGCGCACACAACAAGGAGACGAAGCAGAAGAACGAGGAAGATACAGCCATGGCGACGCCGACGACGAGTAAGATGAAGAAATACGCTTGTAAGTTCCAAGCCGCAGCTGCGATTGGACCTGGATAGCCTCCGGGAAGAAGTAGTGGACTACCAAGTGCTTGGCAGTGAAGATCTTCCTCAGGGAGCAAAGATTGACCGGTTTTGGGCCATGCTAGGGAGAGATGGAAGATTCCAGACTCTAGTGCATTTGATGAAAGCACTTTTGTGCGTGCCACACAGCAATGCATCATCAGAGAGGGTGTTCAGCATGGTTAGAAAAATAGTGACAGAGAATAGAACAAGGATGGACAATTCAACCCTTAACTCAACAATGAGTAGATGAGTGTTATGTGTGTGTATATGTGTAAATAAATGAACACTGAAATTCAAGTATTTCTTTTATTTATATATACATACTTGCCAACCCTCCCGAATTTTCCGGGAGACTCCCGAAATTCAGCGCCTCTCCCAAAAACCTCCCGGGACAAATATTCTCCCGAAAATCTCCCGATTTTCAGCGGGAGCTGGAGGCCACGCCCCCTCCAGCTTTATGCGACCTGAGTGAGGACAGCCTTTTTTTTTATGAAGGGAGGACCACAGGGTGACAAGAACTAAATCATCCAGACTAGAGATAAATTGTATTATTATGTTTATCTTACCTAAAAATAAATATATTTATTAATTTAAAAAAAAAACTAAATACATTGTTACTATATTTTGCTAAAAACATCAAAATTAATTGTATTTTTATTTGAATTTTTTTCTGACTCCTTATTACATCCAGCCATAGAATTATACATTAAAATAAACATGTTGGAAATAATTAATAATTAAATGGTCATAATAATTCATTTAAAATGACCATATTTAATTATTAAAATAATTGCTTGTTTATCAACAACTTTCGCATTTTATTCATCACATTTTGAAGCTCTCAGAAGCCAAGTTATGTTATATTCCTTAAGATTTATTTATGCAAGTTTGAAGTATCAATTATCTAAACACAGTTTTGTTTGCATATTTTCAGGATATATATATATATATATATATATATATATATATATATATATATATATATATATATATATATATATATATATATATATATATATATATGTCTTAATAAGGTTATCCAAAAAATAGTGCTCGATACCGTAGTAGAGCGCAATATATGTATGTGTGGGGAAAAAAATCACAAGACTACTTCATCTCTACAGGCCTGTTTCATGAGGGGTTCTCTCAATCATCAGGAGATTTTAATAGAAGCATTCACATACCATGGTTTATATAGGGCACAGAGTGGGTGGGTACAGGCTGGCGTAGGGGCGTGGTGATTGGCTCATGTGTTACCTAGGAGGTGTTTCCGTCTGTGGCGGCATGCTGATACAATTTCGCTGCGCTTGTTGAGGGATGACAGGTCTGGACGGTATATAATAAACAGTTTCTCTTTCAAGCATAGGTTGCATCTTTTATTACCACTATTGTAAGGTGTGCTGGATGCAAGAATTTGCCATGTTATTGAATATTCAACATTATTGTCTTTGAGGTTCCAAATGTGTTTGCTGAGTTCTGTGGTATTCCGCAGGTTTTGGTTCCTGAAAGAAGCCTTGTGATTGTTCCATCTGGTTTTAAACTCTCCCTCGGTTAATCCTACATATGTGTCGGATGTGTTAATGTCCTTGCGTGTTACCTTAGATTGGTAAACAACTGATGTTTGTAAGCACCCACCGTTGAGAGGGCAATCAGGTTTCTTGCGGCAGTTGCAGCCTTTGTTGGTTTTGGGGTCGCTCTGTCCGGGGGCCGACGGCTCATTTGCAATTGTTTTGTTGTGGTTTGAGATGATTTGTCGTATATTGTTCATACAGCTGTAGCTCAATTTAATTTTGTTCTTGTTGAATACTTTTCTTAGGGTGTTGCCTTTGGGGAAGTGTTTGTCAATCAGAGTGAGGAATTTGTGTCCAATGTTAGTTGAGACGTTTTTGCTGTATGGGGGGTTGTACCAGATGATGTCGTTTCGTTTTCTGTTCTTTTTTGGTTGGTTTCCTGGCGTGGGTTCATAGGTGAGGGTGAAATTGTATCCGCTTTCATCAAGGGCTTTTTGGTACGGGGGGGGGTTGCTTGGTCAAATTCAGCTTTGACGGTATATAATAAACAGTTTCTCTTTCAAGCATAGGTTGCATCTTTTATTACTACTATTGTAAGGTGTGCTGGATGCAAGAATTTGCCATGTTATTGAATATTCAACATTATTGTCTTTGAGGTCCCAAATGTGTTTGCTGAGTTCTGTGGTATTCCGCAGGTTTTGGTTCCTGAAAGAAGCCTTGTGATTGTTCCATCTGGTTTTAAACTCTCCCTCGGTTAATCCTACATATGTGTCGGATGTGTTAATGTCCTTGCGTGTTACCTTAGATTGGTAAACAACTGATGTTTGTAAGCACCCACCGTTGAGAGGGCAATCAGGTTTCTTGCGGCAGTTGCAGCCTTTGTTGGTTTGGGGGTCGCTCTGTCCGGGGGCCGACGGCTCATTTGCAATTGTTTTGTTGTGGTTTGAGATGATTTGTCGTATATTGTTCATACAGCTGTAGCTCAATTTAATGTTGTTCTTGTTGAATACTTTTCTTAGGGTGTTGCCTTTGGGGAAGTGTTTGTCAATCAGATTGAGGAATTTGTGTCCAATGTTTGTTGAGACGTTTTTGCTGTATGGGGGGTTGTACCAGATGATGTCGTTTCGTTTTCTGTTCTTTTTTGGTTGGTTTCCTGGCGTGGGTTCATAGGTGAGGGTGAAATTGTATCCGCTTTCATCAAGGGCTTTTTGGTACGGGGGGGGGTTGCTTGGTCAAATTCAGCTTTGCTAGATGACAGCATCGATAGCCTTTTATTGATTCCCCGTACCAAAAAGCCCTTGATGAAAGCGGATACAATTTCACCCTCACCTATGAACCCACGCCAGGAAACCAGCCAAAAAAGAACAGAAAACGAAGCGGCATCATCTGGTACAACCCCCCATACAGCAAAAACGTCTCAACGAACATTGGACACAAATTCCTCAATCTGATTGACAAACACTTCCCCAAAGACAACAACCTAAGAAAAGTATTCAACAAGAACAACATCAAATTGAGCTACAGCTGCATGAACAATATACGACAAATCATCTCAAACCACAACAAAACAATTGCAAATGAGCCGTCGACCCCCAGTCAGAACGACTCCAAAACCAACAAAGCATGTAACTGTCGAAAGAAACCTGATTGCCCTCTCAACGGGGGGTGCTTACAAACATCAGTTGTCTACCAATCTAAGGTAATACGCAAGGACATTAACACATCCGACACATATGTAGGATTAACCGAGGGTGAATTCAAAACCAGATGGAACAACCACAAGGCTTCTTTCAGGAACAAAAACCTGCGAAATACCACAGAACTCAGCAAACACATTTGGGACCTCAAAGACAATAATGTTGAATATTCAATAACATGGCAAATTCTTGCATCCAGCACACCTTACAATAGTGGTAATAAAAGATGCAACCTATGCTTGAAAGAGAAACTGTTTATTATTTACCGTCCAGACCTGTCATCCCTCAACAAGCGCAGCGAAATTGTAACAACATGCCGCCATAGACGGAAACACCTCCTAGGTAACACATGAGCCAATCACCACGCCCCTAGGCCAGCCTGTACCCACCCACTCTGTGCCCTATATAAACCATGGTATGCGAATGCTCCCATTAAAATCTCCTGACGATTGAGGGTACCCCCCCCTCATGAAACAGGCCTGTAGAGATGAAATAGTCTTGTGATTTTTTTTCCCCACACATACATATATTGCGCTCTACTACGGTATCGAGCACTATTTTTTGGATAACCTTATTAAGACATATATATATATATATATATATATATATATATGAAATACTTGACTTGGTGAATTCTAGCTGTAAATATACTCCTCCCCTCTTAACCACGCCCCCCAACCACGCCCCCCTCCCACCTCCCGAAATCGGAGATCTCAAGGTTGGCAAGTATGATTACTCATTGTTAAAAGCGGCCCTCTGAGAGCAACCATAACTGCCATGTGGCCCTCAATGAAAACCAGTTTGACCCCCCTGAAGTAAAGGTGTGCAAACCCAAAAGGTCGTACATAGAGGTGTTTGTAAATCGAGGTTCCACTTTATTTCTCATGGGAAAAATGGCTTTGGTTTTTGTCAGACCTTTTGGAATGGATTATTGGCAAAAAGTGAGGTGCCACTGCAGGATTAAACAAAGTCCTAATAGGTTATGTGTGTGTCTTTGTTTTGTTGGTTGTAACATGAACTCCTCTTACCACTTGGAAAAGGAAAGAAAACAGAAAACAAATAGTGGCAAAAGCACAAAAAGGATTGAAAACTGATGAAAAGGAGGTTATTTGCTTGGTCGCGGTCGGAGCCCATTTGCGCCCATTTGCATCTGGGCTGAAACCTGCAGCTGAGAGCATCTCAGCGACGTATAATGACCGGTTGTCACAACAACACGGGAGGTGGCCCCGCCGGCAAAATGACAGCCCTGTCACTCCTCCGCAGAGACAGAGTGCTGGCAACCTGTAATTCCGCTCCCCGGCGCGGCCTCCTTCCTGCCCGCCGCCTGGTTAAATGGCACCTTTTGAAGGAAGTAAATCTGCAAAGTTGTGTTTAATAACATTGGCGGAGGCGAATGCACGAGGTGTATTTGTGGAGGTGGGCGTCGGGTAAGCGTATCCCAGGGTTAAGAGGGATTTGTCATTTGTTTGTGAGCGCCGGGGCCTAATCTGTTCATTGAAACGTCCCATCTTTTCAGCTGAAGTCAATGAAAAACAATTATGGCGCGTGTGAGGTGCCTCGTCCTTAATGTCTTCCCGCGCGTGTTGTGAAGCCACTCATGCTGCTCCAGTGTTAACTGAGAGGATCACAACATAATTATGTGCCGCTTCTGCAGCTTGAATTAGCACTTGACCTTTGAACCCCCCCCAAGACTTGTAATATACAAAAAAAACATTCACCTCCCAAATACAGTACATACCCACACACTCAAAGTTCGTACATCCACACGCTCATTCACTATACAAACATACATATACACATACCGTATTTTCCGCACTATAAGGCGCACCGGATTATTAGCCGCACCTTCAATGAATTACATATTTCATAACTTTGTCCACCAATAAGCCGCCCCGGATTATAAGCCGCGCCTACGCTGCGCTAAAGGGAATGTCAAAAAAACAGTCAGATAGTTCAGTCAAACTTTAATAATATATTGAAAACCAGCGTTCTAACAACTCTGTCCCAAAATGTACGCAAATGTGCAATCACAAACATAGTAAAATTCAAAATGGTGTAGAGCAATAGCAACATAATGTTGCTCGAACGTTAATGTCACAACACACAAAATAAACATAGCGCTCACCTTCTGAAGTTATTCTTCATTCGTAAATCCTTCGAATTCTTCGTCTTCGGTGTCCGAATTGAAAAGTTGCGCAAGCGTGGTATCCAAAATGGCCGGTTCCGTCTCGTCGAAGTCATCGGAGTCAGTGTCGCTGTTGTTCTGTGAATCCTGCCTTCCGGAAAGCTCGGACCACAGTTGTGACCGAAATATCTGCCCAGGCATTTACGATCCACTGGCAAATGTTGGCGTATGTCGTCCGGCGCTGTCTGCCCGTCTTAGTGAAGGTGTGTTCGCCTTCGGAGCTGTGTGAAAAAAGCCACCCGGCCTCTTCGCGTAAACTTCCCTTAACCACTCGCTCATCTTTTCTTCATCCATCCATCCCTTCGAGTTAGCTTTTATGATGACGCCGGCTGGAAAGGTCTCTTTTGGCAAGGTCTTCCTTTTGAATATCACCATGGGTGGAAGTTAGCATGGCAAGCTAGAACCACAGTGAAGGATGACTTCTCATTCCCTGTGGTGCGAATATTCACCGTACGTGCTCCCGTTCCACAGTGCGGTTCACAGGAATATCAGTTGCTGTGAAATACGGTAGTAATCCGTGTGCGGATGGAGAGATTGCGTCTTTTTATGAACCGGATCCTTGTCGCTTAGTAGGAGCCATTTTGTGGTCTTTACAGATGTAAACAGGAAATGAAACGTACGGTGATATCCGCGCGTTTTTTCTTCTTCTTCCGGGGGCGGGTGGTTGCTTACAGTAGAAGAAGAAGCGCTTCCTGTTCTATGGGGGCGGGTGCTTTCCTTGGCGGTTGCTTGCGTAGAAGAAGAAGCGCTTCCTGTTCTACCGGGAAAAAAGATGGCGGCTGTTTACCGAAGTTGCGAGATCGAAACTTTATGAAAATGAATCGTAATAAAGCGCACCGGGTGATAAGGCGCACTGTCAGCTTTTGAGAAAATGTGTGGTTTTTAGGTGCGCCTTATAGTGCGGAAAATACGGTACATTCACTGTACAAACATACATATACATATACATTCACTGTACAAACATACATATACATATACATTCACTGTACAAACATACATATACACATACATTCACTGTACAAACATACATATACACATACATTCACTGTACAAACATACATATACACATACATTCACTGTACAAACATACATATACACATACATTCACTGTACAAACATACATATACATATACATTCACTGTACAAACATACATATACACATACATTCACTGTACAAACATACATATACACATACATTCACTGTACAAACATACATATACACATACATTCACTGTACAAACATACATATACACATACATTCACTGTACAAACATACATATACACATACATTCACTGTACAAACATACATATACACATACATTCACTGTACAAACATACATATACATATACATTCACTGTACAAACATACATATACACATACATTCACTGTACAAACATACATATACACATACATTCACTGTACAAACATACATATACATATACATTCACTGTACAAACATACATATATACATACATGTACATATACATTCACTGTACAAACATTTGCTATCACTTTTACCATCATATTTGTACTTATCCTATTTGCCGATGTTGTTCTATTGTTGTTGTTGTTGTTATTGTCTCTCTGTCTTATCCCCCTCTTGTCCCTTTTATTTCACCCTCTGTCTTCCTTTTTTCTCTCTTTCTATCCCCTCCTTCTGCACCAAATAATAATATAAATACATTTACTAAAGTCAAATACAAATAAGGCAACGAGAGAAGTATTCTACACTACTCTTTTGTAAAGTAAATGTGTACAGCAGATATGGACATCTACATCAAGTATATGACTTGCCTGAGTAGCTGGACAGGACAAAAAATAAATACAATTAAAAAAATTTAAAAAAAAAAGACCTCCTCAATCCCACCAACACGTCTTCCTATGTGGAAGCAGTGCCTGGGGAATCTGTGGCGGGCTCTCCTATTTCTGGGGCTGAGGTTGCTGAGGTAGTTAAAAAGCTCCTCGGTGGCAAGGCCCCTGGGGTGGATGAGATCCGCCCGGAGTTCCTTAAGGCTCTGGATGCTGTGGGGCTGTCTTGGTTGACAAGACTCTGCAGTATCGCGTGGACATCGGGGGCGGTACCTCTGGATTGGCAGACCGGGGTGGTGGTTCCTCTCTTTAAGAAGGGGAACCGGAGGGTGTGTTCCAACTATCGTGGGATCACACTCCTCAGCCTTCCCGGTAAGGTTTATTCAGGTGTACTGGAGAGGAGGCTAAGCCGGATAGTCGAACCTTGGATTCAAGAGGAACAGTGTAGTTTTCGTCCTGGTCGTGGAACTGTGGACCAGATCTATACTCTCGGCAGGGTCCTTGAGGGTGCATGGGAGTTTGCCCAACCAGTCTACATGTGCTTTGTGGACTTGGAGAAGGCATTCGACCGTGTCCCTCGGGAAGTCCTGTGGGGAGTGCTCAGAGAGTATGGGGTATCGGACTGTCTGATTGTGGCTGTCCGCTCCCTGTATGATCAGTGTCAGAGCTTGGTCCGCATTGCCGGTAGTAAGACGGACACGTTTCCAGTGAGGGTTGGACTCCACCAAGGCTGCCCTTTGTCACCGATTCTGTTCATAACTTTTATGGACAGAATTCTAGGCGCAGTCAAGGCGTTGAGGGGATCCGGTTTGGTGGCTGCAGGATTAGGTCTCTGCTTTTTGCGGATGATGTGGTCCTGATGGCTTCATCTGGCCAGGATCTTCAGCTCTCGCTGGATCGGTTCGCAGCCGAGTGTGAAGCGACTGGGATGAGAATCAGCACCTCCAAGTCTGAGTCCATGGTTCTCGCCCGGAAAAAAGTGGAGTGCCATCTTCGGGTTGGGGAGGAGACCCTGCCCCAAGTGGAGGAGTTCAAGTACCTAGGAGTCTTGTTCACGAGTGGGGGAAGAGTGGATCGTGAGATCGACAGGCGAATCGGTGCGGCATCTTCAGTAATGCGGATGCTGTATCGATCCGTTGTGGTGAAGAAGGAGCTGAGCCGGAAGGCAAAGCTCTCAATTTACCGGTCGATCTACGTTCCCATCCTCACCTATGGTCATGAGCTTTGGGTTATGACCGAAAGGACAAGATCACGGGTACAAGCGGCCCAAATGAGTTTCCTCCGCCGGGTGGCGGGGCTCTCCCTTAGAGATAGGGTGAGAAGCTCTGTCATCCGGGGGGAGCTCAAAGTAAAGCCGCTGCTCCTCCACATCGAGAGGAGCCAGATGAGGTGGTTCGGGCATCTGGTCAGGATGCCACCCGAACGCCTCCCTAGGGAGGTGTTTAGGGCACGTCCGACCGGTAGGAGGCCACGGGGAAGACCCAGGACACGTTGGGAAGACTATGTCTCCCGGCTGGCCTGGGAACGCCTCGGGATCCCCCGGAAGGAGCTGGACGAAGTGGCTGGGGAGAGGGAAGTCTGGGCTTCCCTGCTTAGGCTGCTGCCCCCGCCACCCGACCTCGGATAAGCGGAAGAAGATGGATGGATGGATGGATAAAAAAAATTACAGAAAAAAATACAAAAAATCATCTCCTCCTTCTGTCTTTTTTTTGAAAAACTTTGCCTGCGACATAATCCAAAATGCCCGTGACTCGCTCGGCTGCCTCTGCAAGAGACCAGATTGTTGTGCAGGCAGCAAAGGAAGACATGTGAACCTGTGCAGAGACAAAGTCGAAGAAGCGTCAGGGAAATTAGCGAGGAAAAGCATTATAATTTGTCACTGTTGCATAAATCTTGCTGACGTGCTCTGTCACGTTAATGGCTGTGCAAAGTTGCGCGGTTGCAGAAAAAAAAAAACTATATGTTCCGACATCACCTTATTTGCATAATTTACCAAAAGCCAATGAGGCAGCTCAAGGAGTGCGGCTGATAGTAATAAGTGTTTGGGAAAGGCAGAAAGATCACTAATGGTTTGCCTATGGGGATTTCTTCACGCCATGGGGGAGGAAAATGAGAAATATTTTTCAAACAGCGGGGGTAAAGGTTTTAAAACGGCGAGCACATGGGGAGATAAAGATGTTGCTGCCACGGGGTGCATCGGGGGGGAGAAACGCAAAGGCGAGGATGACAAAAAGAATGCCCCCGTAATTTTGGCATTAAGAGGTAATAATCATGTTTCAGCGGCGATATTAAACATGGCAACCCGCGACGCCGCGATAAAATAAATATATAAATGGAAAGTGGCGGGCGAGGAGGAGGAGGAGGAGGGGGCCCATCAGGTAGAGAGGTAATGAGGTGGCGTCTGGCGGCGCACAGATGGAGGGGGATGCTGGTTGTGGGCTCGGTGCGAGAGTAAACAAAGAGCGACGTGAGGAGAGTTGTGGGATCATGTCGGTGTTAGAGATCTCCGGCCTCCCGCTGGGAAGGATCGTCATTAAAGGGCCCAAAAGAGATGCGATGCAACGTCTTCATGGCTGAGGCTGCTTGTTTATACTTATTCATTTATATATATATATTTATATATATATATATATATATATATATATATATATATATATATATATATATATATACAGGTAAAAGCCAGTAAATTAGAATATTTTGAAAAACTTGATTTATTTCAGTAATTGCATTCAAAAGGTGTAACTTGTACATTATATTTATCCATTGCACAAAGACTAAAGCATTCAAATGTTTATTTAATTTAATTTTGATGATTTGAAGTGGCAACAAATGAAAATCCAAAATTCCGTGTGTCACAAAATTAGAATATTACTTAAGGCTAATACAAAAAAGGGATTTTTAGAAATGTTGGCCAACTGAAAAGTATGAAAATGAAAAATATGAGCATGTACAATACTCAATACTTGGTTGGAGCTCCTTTTGCCTCAATTACTGCGTTAATGCGGCGTGGCATGGAGTCGATGAGTTTCTGGCACTGCTCAGGTGTTATGAGAGCCCAGGTTGCTCTGATAGTGGCCTTCAACTCTTCTGCGTTTTTGGGTCTGGCATTCTGCATCTTCCTTTTCACAATACCCCACAGATTTTCTATGGGGCTAAGGTCAGGGGAGTTGGCGGGCCAATTTAGAACAGAAATACCATGGTCCGTAAACCAGGCACGGGTAGATTTTGCGCTGTGTGCAGGCGCCAAGTCCTGTTGGAACTTGAAATCTCCATCTCCATAGAGCAGGTCAGCAGCAGGAAGCATGAAGTGCTCTAAAACTTGCTGGTAGACGGCTGCGTTGACCCTGGATCTCAGGAAACAGAGTGGACCGACACCAGCAGATGACATGGCACCCCAAACCATCACTGATGGTGGAAACTTTACACTAGACTTCAGGCAACGTGGATCCTGTGCCTCTCCTGTCTTCCTCCAGACTCTGGGACCTCGATTTCCAAAGGAAATGCAAAATTTGCTTTCGTCAGAAAACATGACTTTGGACCACTCAGCAGCAGTCCAGCTGGTGTCGGTCCACTCTGTTTCCTGAGATCCAGGGAATATGAAATAAACGTTTGAATGCATCAGTCTGTGTGCAATGAATAAATATAATGTACAAGTTACACCTTTTGAATGCAATTACTGAAATAAATCAAGTTTTTCAAAATATTCTAATTTACATATTGTCGGAGGCAGATATTTACAGATATCCGAATTTAAGTTGTACTTCTTCCATTTCTTCTCTCGATGCTCTGTCAGCAAGTATACTGTGTGTGTTGCCCTTGAGTTCTTTGGAATGTGTTTTGACTAGCATTTTGTTTTGGCTACAGAGATGGGACGAGAGAGAGGGTGGTGGGATCGGGAAGACCGACCATTTTGGGGAGGCGCGATAGAATGTTCTAGGGTTAGACTGGTCTCAATCAAAATGTATATTGGCAAAGCTTTGAGAATATACAACAAAGCACCTATTCTGTCTCTGGTGGTTTTTCAACTCAGCTTTAAGTGTCAGAAAGAACTTGGGAGCGAATTGTGACTTGAATTCCCTGGGAGGAACAACTGGTCCAAAACGCAACAATATATCTATCTATCATACTTGCCAACCTTGAGACCTCCAATTTCGGGAGGTGGGGGTGGGGGGTGGGGTGTCGGGGTGGGGCGGGGGCGTGGTTGGGGGCGGGGCTAAGAGGGGAGGAGTATATTTACAGCTAGAATTCACCAAGTCAAGTATTTCATATATATATATATATATATATATATATATATATATATATATATATAAATAGAAGAAATACTTGAATTTAAGTGTTCATTTATTTACACATATACACACACATAACACTCATCTACTCATTGTTGAGTTACGGGTTGAATTGTCCATCCTTGTTCTATTCTCTGTCACTATTTTTCTAACCATGCTGAACACCCTTTCGCAGGTACCCAGAAAGGTTTCGAGTACCACCAAAAAAACTGAATCTCTGAAGACAGTATAAAAATCTGTGTTAAAGGTGTACAATTACTGTTTGTATAATAAGCATGCTATTTTTTTTTTTACAAATGAGGGTTAAGAGTTCAGTACTAAAAAAAAAAAGAAAAGAATGTGGCTTAAGTACAGTTTTTTATTTGAGCTGCTGCATTTTTTGGTTGGGTTGTTTATTTATTTTGAGTAACTTCTATACATTTCTAAAAGGGGAGGAATGTAATAGTGATCTATGTTTGTCTGTTGCCATCTCCTGGTGAATGTTGGCTATAGCGTACTGGGGTTACTTTTTGGTTGAGCCAACGATTTACGTGGTGTTGCGCACCTGACGTCACTCAAGTCCGCATGGAGCTGGAGGGGGCGTGGCTTCCCGCTCCGCCTGAATTTCGGGTGATTTTCGGGAGAAAATTTGTCCCGGGAGGTTTTCGGGAGAAATTTCGGGAGTCTCCCGGAAAATCCGGGAGGGTTGGCAAGTATGATATCTATATATGGCCACAGTAATGAAGAGATGTCCTAAAAATGCTTGAATAACGTATTTGGGGCGCCGTATAAGAAGGAAATTCTAAGGGTCTCATGAATGTGTTTCATTGAGGGAGGGGCTGCTGTCATGACAGGTCGGACTTGCGTTTGTTTTCTGGTATCTTATTTCCTTTTTTCCTGTGCCACCGCTTTAGTCAGAGTGCTGTCTCCCTCACCTGCCCCATGATTGGCAATCGGGACCATACTTGCCAATACGGATGTCCAATAATGACTTTTTGCCGATATCCGATATTCCGATATTGTCCAACTCTTTAATTACCGATACCGATATCAACCGATATATACAGTCGTGGATCCAACACATTATCAGGGGCGTCACTAGCTTTTAAGGACAGGGGGGGCTTTGCCCCCAGGAGATGCACAGGATGCGAGCGAATGTTACGCACGAGCACAAAACTTCACAAACGGCTAACAAAGACTTAGAAATTATTCATTGTTATTATTATTATTTAAAAAAAATGTACAGGACGAAATGAAATGCTCCCCGGGACGATAACTTTTAACCATTTATTTTCTTTTTCTTTTTATGTATTTATTCATTTTACATTTTATATTAAATGTCTTGGTTTTTCCTCCCTCTGAAAATCCTATGAAATGTTTAACAAGCCATCCTATAATAATAAAACAGCTATTAATCTAACAATACAATAAAACAAATATATTTAATGATATTTTTTTCATTCTTTTAACAATAGGCTTATGTATATTACTTTATATCGATTCTACAAGAAACACAAAACTTAAAAAATAAATGATTTACAATTGCACACACAAGGTTTTGTGCAGCTTCACTCATTGTAAAGGAAGATAATGTGCTTCGTACACTTGCAGGACCGCAAGCAAGGTCGCAGAGAAAATGCGGGCTGGAATTTGAGTGATGTGGGCATTTTCTATATGAACAAGTGGAATGGATTGGATACCGACGCGACGCACGAAAGGGGCTCTCTACCTTACGCTACGAAGTGAGGGGAAACTGAGTGAATAATAACAGGTTATATGATTATCTATTTAAACTCATATTTGGGCCACTTTATAATGAATATGTCGGCATTTATTTGTAAAAAAAAACAAAAAAAAAACACCAAATTATTTAGGGGGGGGGCTTAAGAATATTTTAGGGGGGCTTGAGCCCCCCTAAAACAGGCCTAACAACGCCAATGCACATTATCATGCCTAATTTGGACAACCAGGTATGGTGAAGATAAGGTACTTTAAAAAAAAAAATAAAAAAAAAAATAAGATAAATAAATTAAAAATATTTTCTTGAATAAAAAAGAAAGTAAAACAATATAAAAAATAGTTACATAGAAACTAGTAATGAATGAAAATGAGTAAAATTAAGTGTTATAGGTTAGTACTATTAGTGGACCAATCATGTGTGCTTATGGACTGTATCCCTTGCAGACTGTATTGATATATATTGATATAAAATGTAGGAACCACAATATTAATAACAGAAAGAAACAACCCTTTTGTGTGAATGAGTGTAAATGGGGGAGGAAGTTTTTCGGGTTGGTGCACTAATTGTAAGTGTATCTTGTGTTTTTTATGTTGATTTAATAAAAAAATTTAAAAAATGATACTGATAATAAAAAAACGATACCGATAATTTACGATATTACATTTTAACACATTTATCGGCCGATAATATCGGCAGGCCGAAATTATCGGACATCTTTACAGCACTAACTCTTCCGGGATGCTACAATATACACCACCTCGCAATCACGAAACCCCACCCCCTCGAACTAATTTGTATACTCTAGCCTTTAAATAGACCCCCCTTTTAGACCAGTTGATCTGCTGTTTCTTTTCTGCTCAGGTTCTGTGGCCACGGATGAAGCGCTGGCTGTCCAAAGTCGGGACTCGGGGTGGACCGCTCGCCTGTGCATCGGTTGGGGACATCTCTGGGCTGCTGACATGTCTCCGCCCGGGATGGTCTCCTGCTGGCCCCACTATGGACTGGACTCTCACTATTATGTTAGATCCACTATGGACTGGACTCTCAATATTATGTTAGATCCACTATGGACTGGACTCTCACTATTATGTTAGATCCACTATGGACTGGACTCTCAATATTATGTTAGATCCACTATGGACTGGACTCTCACTATTATGCTGGATCCACTATGGACTAGACTCTCACACTATTATGTTATATCCACTATGGACTGGACTCTCACAATATTATGTTAGATCCACTATGGACTGGACTCTCACACTATTATGTTAGATCCACTATGGACTGGACTCTCACTAATATGCTAGATCCACTATGGACTGGACTCTTACAATATTATGCTAGATCCATTATAGACTAAACTCTCACACTATTATGTTAGATCCACTATGGGCTGGACTCTCACACTATTATGTTAGATCCACTGTGGACCGGACTCTCACTATTATGTTAGATCCACTATGGACTGGACTCTCACACTATTATGTTAGATCCACTATGGACTAGACTCTCATACTATTATGTTAGATCCACTATGGACGGGACTCTCATACTATTATGTTAGATCCACTATGGACTAGACTCTCATACTATTATGTTAGATCCACTATGGACGGGACTCTCACACTTTTATGTTAGATCCACTATGGACTGGACTCTCACTGTATTATGCTAGATCCACTATGGACTAGACTCTCACACTATTATGTTAGATCCACTATGGACTGGACTCTCACTATTATGTTAGATCCACTATGGACTGGACTCTCGCATTATTATGTTAGATCCACTATGGACTGGACCCTCACTGTATTATGCTAGATCCACTATGGACTGGACTCTCACTATTATGCTGGATCCACTATGGACTAGACTCTCACACTATTATGTTAGATCCACTATGGACTAGACTCTCACACTATTATGTTAGATCCACTATGGACTGGACTCTCACACTATTATGTTAGATCCACTATGGACTAGACTCTCACACTATTATGCTAGATCCACTATGGACTGGACTCTCACTATTATGCTAGATCCACTATGGACTGGACTCTCACTATTATGTTAGATCCACTATGGACTGGACTCTCACTATTATGTTAGATCCACTATGGACTGGACTCTCACACTATTATGCTAGATCGACTATGGACTGGACTCTCACACTATTATGTTAGATCCACTATGGACTGGACTCTCACACTATTATGTTAGATCCACAATGGACTGGACTCTCACTATTATGTTAAATCCATTTTGGACTGGACTCTCACACTATTATGTTAGATCCACTATGGCCTAGACTCTCACACTATTATGTTAGATCCACTATGGCCTAGACTCTCACACTAATATGTTAGATCCACTATGGACTGGACTCTCACACTATTATGTTAGATCCACTATGAACTGGACTCTCACACTATTATGTTAGATCCACTATGGACTTGACTCTCTCACTATTATGTTAGATCCACTATGGACTGGACTCTCACAACATTATGTTAGATCCACTATGGAATGGACTCTCACTATTATGCTGGATCCACTATGGACTGGACTCTCACTATTATGTTAGATCCACTATGGACTGGACTCTCACACTATTACGTTAGATCCACTATGGACTGGACTCTCACAATATTATGTTAGATCCACTATGAACTGGACTCTCACACTATTATGCTAGATCCACTATGGACTGGACTCTCACTATTATGCTAGATCCACTATGGACTGGACTCTCACTATTATGTTAGATCCACTATGGACTGGACTCTCACTATTATGTTAGATCCACTATGGACTGGACTCTCACACTATTATGCTAGATCGACTATGGACTGGACTCTCACACTATTATGTTAGATCCACTATGGACTGGACTCTCACACTATTATGTTAGATCCACAATGGACTGGACTCTCACACTATTATGTTAGATCCACTATGGACCGGACTCTCACTATTATGTTAGATCCACTTCAGACTGGACTCTCACACTATTATGTTAGATCCACTATGGACTAGACTCTCACACTATTATGTTAGATCCACTCGACGTCCATTGCACATCTGCGGTCCTCTCCAAGGGTTCTCATTGTCCCATTGGGTTGAGTTTTCCCCTGCCCTGATGTGGTATCTGAACCGAGGATGTCGTCGTGGCTTGTGCAGCCCTTTGAGACACTCGTGATTTAGGGCTATGTAAATAAACATTGATTGTTTGATTGATTGATTCAGTGGAACACAACTTGATTTCTCTTTATTATTGGTAATGATTGTGATTGCGTTTTATCAGCAATGACTCTCTTGAGAGCCCTGAGATACTAAAGGAAGTGTTCAAAAAGTGTCTCTTCGATATATTTATTCAATCAACCGACCGTATCGGATTAGTCTTTCCATGGCCGACATTAAGCTGAGTGCAAACAAATTGTTTGAGCTCCAAACTCCAGCGCAAACTCTCGGACTAACAAGAGCCTCAGCGAGGCTGCAGTGAATGTCAGCGGGCGTCTGCCTTCCACTTCCCACGAAGGAGCCGATAAGCGGGCGCTGGCTTAGACGACCGGCCAGGGCCACGCATTGCGATAATGACATTTGGGGAGGGATGGCGTCGGAAGCTGTTAAGCTCTTTCATTGCAGCAAGAAGATTAGTGCACGAGATGGGACTGAATGACAGTGAAGGTAGCGTCCCTAGCCTGCCGGATTTTGGCACGCAGAGGTCCGCTAAAAGCCAAGCGCTCACTTTCCACCGAGGAACGATTGTCCTTCACGCATCCAGAGTGAAGACAATCTTGCTGCTAATGTATGGCTTTACCTTTTGCACTGTGGTACGCAGCCCACTGTGAGACGCTGATAAACCTTCTTTGTAGTCCTTAACGTTTTGGCAATAGAAATTATTGCCCCGACAGAACCTTTAAGGCAGGGGTCGGCAACCCATAATGTTGAAAGAGCCATATTGGACCGAAAATACCCCAAAAAATCTGTTCGGAGCCGCAAAAAAGTAAAAGTCCTATATAAGTGTTATAATGAAGACAACACATGATGTAAGTGTCTATATTAGCCATATTAGCCTACTATCAAAATTACTTTAAAAGTCTTATATACGTGCTATAATGAAGGCAACACATGATGTAAGTGTCTATATTAGCCTACTATCAAAATTACATTAAAAGTCTTGTATAAGTGTTATATAAGTGTCTTATATAAGTGTTATATAAGTGTTATAATGAAGACAACACATGATGTAAGTGTCTATATTAGCTATATTAGCCTACTATCAAAATGACTCCAAAAGTCTTATGTGTTATAATGAAGACAACACATGGTGTAAGTGTCTATATTAGCTATATTAGCCTACTATCAAAATTACTTTAAAAGTCTTATATAAGTGTTATAATGAAGACAACACATGATGTAAGTGTCTATATTAGCCTACTATCAAAATGACTTTAAAAGTCTTGTATAAGTGTTATATAAGTGTCTTATATAAGTGTTATATAAGTGTTATAATGAAGACAACACATGATGTAAGTGTCTATATTAGCTATATTAGCCTACTATCAAAATGACTTTAAAAGTCTTATATAAGTGTTATAATGAAGATAACACATGATGTAAGTGTCTATATTAGCCATATTAGCCTACTATCAAAC
This sequence comes from Nerophis lumbriciformis, assembly GCF_033978685.3. Taxonomy (NCBI): domain Eukaryota; kingdom Metazoa; phylum Chordata; class Actinopteri; order Syngnathiformes; family Syngnathidae; genus Nerophis; species Nerophis lumbriciformis. The sequence continues at coordinate 32,081,627 of NC_084575.2, forward strand.
TGACTTTAAAAGTATTATATACAGTAAGTGTTATAATGAAGGCAACACATGATGTAAGTGTCTATATTAGCTATATTAGCCTACTATCAAAATTACTTTAAACGTCTTATAAAAGTGTTATAATGAAGGCAACACATGATGTAAGTGTCTATATTAGCCTACTATCAAAATGACTTTAAAAGTCTTATATAATTGCTATAATGAAGACAACACATGATGTAAGTGTCCATATTAGCTATATTAGCCTACTATCAAAATTACATTAACAGTCCTATATAAGTGTTATAATGAAAGCAACACATGATGTAAGTGTCAATATAAGCTATATTAGCCTACTATCAAAATTACATTAAAAGTCGTAAATAAGTGTTACAATGAAGGCAACACATGATGTAAGTGTCCATATTAGCTATATTAGCCTACTATCAAAATTACTTTAAAAGTCTTATATAACTGTTATAATGAAGACAACACATGATGTAAGTGTCTATATTAGCCTACTATCAAAATGACATTAAAAGTCTTATATAAGTGTTATAATGAAGACAACACATGATGTAAGTGTCTATATTAGCTATATTAGCCTACTATCAACATGACTTTAAAAGTCTTATATAAGTGTTATAATGAAGATAACACATGGTGTAAGTGTCTATATTAGCTATATTAGCCTACTATCAAAATTACACGTGTGATCATGTTTTTGTTTTGGTCATGTTCGTTTTGGGTTTTGGACTTTTTGTGCACTTTTGTTTTGTCACCATAGCAACCATTAGTTTTCACCTGTCACGTCACGCACCTGTTTCACGTTTTGAGTCACGCACCTGCTTTCACTAATCATGTCCATAGTATTTAAGTTCATTCTTTTCAGTTTGTCGTTCTGACGACCTCTCCACATTTATGCTTATGTACTCTCTTCATCCTCTAAGATCCTGCTTCATGTCCCTTGTCAAAGTAAGTTTTTGTTCCATGTTTATAGTCTTTTTGTTTTTCATAGTTTGTTCTCCGCCACTGTGCGTGCTTTTCATTTGTACTTTTTTGCTATAGTCTTTTGGTTTCATAGTTTATTCTCCGCCACTGTGCGCGCTTTCATTTATTCCTTTTTTTTTGATAATAATAAATAAATCATGTACCTTCATTCCCGTCTCGCCCCAGCCAACTTTCCGTTGCATCCCGGAAAAGCTAACACCCAAGACCAAGTCATGACAAAGACAAAACATGATGTAAGTGTCTATATTAGCTATATTAGCCTACTATCAAAATTACTTTAAAAGTCTTATATAAGTGTTATAATGAAGACAACACATGATGTAAGTGTCCATATAAGCTATATTAGCCTATTATCAAAATTACTTTAAAAGTCTTATATAAGTGTTATAATGAAGACAACACATGATGTAAGTGTCCATATAAGCTATATTAGCCTATTATCAAAATTACTTTAAAAGTCTTATATAAGTGTTATAATGAAGACAACACATGACGTAAGTGTCCATATTAGTTATATTAGCCTATTATCAAAATTATTTTAAAAGTCTTATATAAGTGTTATAATGAAGACAACACATGATGTAAGTGTCCATATAAGCTATATTAGCCTACTATCAAAATTACATTAAAAGTCATAAATAAGTGTTACAATGAAGGCAACACATGATGTAAGTGTCCATATTAGCTATATTAGCCTACTATCAAAATGACTTTAAAAGTCTTATATAAGTGTTACAATGAAGACAACACATGATGTAAGGGTCTATATTAGCCTACTATCAAAATTACATTAAAAGTCTTATATAAGTGTTATAATGAAGACAACACATGATGTGTCTATATTAGTTATATTAGCCTACTATCAAAATGACTTTCAAAGTCTTATATAAGTGTTATAATGAAGACAACACATGATGTAAGTGTCTATATTAGCTATATTAGCCGACTATCAAAATGACTTGAAAAGTCTTATATAAGTGTTATAATGAAGGCAACACATGATGTAAGGGTCTATATTAGCCTACTATCAAAATTACATTAAAAGTCTTATATAAGTGTTATAATGAAGGCAACACATGACGTAAGTTTCTATATTAGCCTACCATCAACATTACATTAAAAGTCTTATATAAGTGTTATAATGAAGACAACAAATGATGTAAGTGTCTATATTAGCCTACTATCAAAATGACTTTCAAAGTCTTATATAAGTGTTATAATGAAGACAACACATGATGTAAGTGTCTATATTAGCCTACTATCAAAATGACTTTCAAAGTCTTATGTAAGTATTGTAATGAAGACAACACATGATGTAAGTGTCTATATTAGCTATATTAGCCTACTATCAACATGACTTTAAAAGTCTTATATAAGTGTTATAATGAAGATAGCACATGATGTAAGTGTCTATATTAGCCATATTAGCCTACTATTAAAATTACATTAAACGTCGTATATAAGTGTTATAATGAAGACAACACATGATGTAAGGGTCTATATTAGCCATATTAGCCTACTATCAAAATGACTTTAAAAGTCGTATATGTGTTATATTGAAGACAACACATGATGTAAGTGTCTTTATTAGCTATATTAGCCTACTATCAAAATTACTTTAAAAGTCTTATATAAGTGTTATAACGAAGGCAACACATGATGTAAGTGTCTACATTAGCCATATTAGCCTACTATCAAAATGACTTTAAAAGTCTTATATAAGTGTTATAATGAAGGCAACACATGATGTAAGTGTCTATATTAGCCATATTAGCCTACTATCAAAATGACTTTAAAAGTCTTATATAAGTGTTATAATGAAGACAACAGATGATGTAAGTGTCTATATAAGCTATATTAGCCTACTATCAAAATTACATTAAAAGTCGTAAATAAGTGTTACAATGAAGGCAACACATGATGTAAGTGTCCATATTAGCTATATTAGCCTACTATCAAAATGACTTTAAAAGTCTTATATAAGTGTTACAATGAAGGCAACACATGATGTGTCTATATTAGATTAAAGGGTGGAGTGCCATCTCCGGGTTGGGGAGGAGATCTTGCCCCAAGTGGAGGAGTTCAAGTACCTCGGAGTCTTGTTCACGAGTGAGGGAAGAGTGGATCGTGAGATCGACAGGCGGATCGGTGCGGCGTCTTCAGTAATGCGGACGCTGTATCGATCCGTTGTGGTGAAGAAGGAGCTGAGCCGGAAGGCAAAGCTCTCAATTTACCGGTCGATCTACGTTCCCATCCTCACCTATGGTAATGAGCTTTGGGTCATGACCGAAAGGACAAGATCACGGGTACAAGCGGCCGAAATGAGTTTCCTCCGCCGGGTGGCGGGGCTCTCCCTTAGAGATAGGGTGAGAAGCTCTGTTATCTGGGGGGAGCTCAAAGTAAAGCCGCTGCTCCTCCACATCGAGAGGAGCCAGATGAGGTGGTTCGGGCATCTGGTCAGGATGCCACCCGAACGCCTCCCTTTGGAGGTGTTTAGGCCACGTCCGACCGGTAGGAGGCCACGGGGAAGACCCAGGACACGTTGGGAAGACTATGTCTCCCGGCTGGCCTGGGAACGCCTCGGGGTCCCACAGGAAGAGCTGGACGAAGTGGCTGGGGAGAGGGAAGTCTGGGCTTCCCTGCTTTGGATGCTGCCCCCGCGACCCGACCTCGGATAAGCGGAAGAAGATGGGGGGGGGGTGTATGGTGTGTGGTCATTAAATATGTATTCTGATATATGTTCTTCACGGAAAATGAGCCAAAGTCAGTGAGTCTCAGTTTGAAAAATTCATTAATTGTATCATTTTTCTTTGAATAAAAAATGAAAACGGGGTACAACAGACCCGAACACCACACACGATCTACCCACTAAAAAGTTTCGGCCGTACAACAGCAGCCACGGACAACTTTCTCCGACGCGTCGCCCACCGGCCTTCACGTACCTTAAACTCTTCTGTGTGTGTTCGCCTTCAGGGAGCGTGTATTCACCAAGATTTTTTGTCCAGCTCTTGATGTCCCCTTCTGCCCACACACCACTCATTTTTATTCATTATCCTCTCTGACAGCACAGGAACGTAATGGAAAGCGCTTTGTCATTTCTTTAGCGTCTGACAGTGTGCATGAAGATCAGCGTGAAGAATGCGAGACATGTCCGGATGACGAAGCCACCAGAGGATTCATTCCGTGTCAGAAGACGGTCGGGCGTTAGGTGAGACGGGGAGGGGCCGTAAGAGCGCGCGTTGACCTCCAGCACATGCCTCGCGGTTCCCTGGCGGCGTGGCGGCGGGATGAAAACCGAGTGCAGCGTGATGAAAGAAAAAGGGTGCCAGAGTGACAGGGAAGTCATCTCCAGAGAGGAGATTGGTCTCAAAACCGGCAACTTCAGTCAGGCCTGTCAGCTTTCCCTTCTGACCGCCCCCCCACCTTGTCATCACTTTTTCCACTAAAAATAACCAACAGTACAAAAAGCAGCACTTGAGACTTTTAAACAGGGCGACACAGGACATCGGAAATATTGATTCGCAATCATATTTTTATTTTACTTAACGAGCTGCATCACAAACAAACGTGTGACGGACTGGACTGGCAGGAGGAGCAATCACATTGATTAATTGACGTCTGACCTCGCTTATATACGTCCGTGAATGCACCTTCAAGTGATAGAGAGTACTGTCCATCCATCCATCCATCTTCTTCCGCTTATCCGAGGTCGGGTCGCGGGGGCAGCAGCCTAAGCAGAGAAGCCCAGACTTCCCTCTCCCCAGCCACTTCGTCCAGCTCCTCCCGGGGGATCCCGAGGCGTTCCCAGGCCAGCCGGGAGACATAGTCTTCCCAACGTGTCCTGGGTCTTCCCCGTGGCCTCCTACCGGTCGGACGTGCCCTAAACACCTCCCGAGGGAGGCGATCGGGTGGCATCCTGACCAGATGCCCGAACCACCTCATCTGGCTCCTCTCGATGTGGAGGAGCAGCGGCTTTACTTTGAGCTCCCCCCGGATGACAGAGCTTCTCACCCTATCTCTAAGGGAGAGCCCTGCCACCCGGCGGAGGAAACTCATTTCGGCCGCTTGTACCCGTGATCCTGTCCTTTCGGTCATAACCCAAAGCTCATGACCATAGGTGAGGATGGGAACGTAGATCGACCGGTAAATTGAGAGCTTTGCCTTCCGGCTCAGCTCCTTCTTCACCACAACGGATCGATACAGCGTCCGCATTACTGAAGATGCCGCACCGATCCGCCTGTCGATCTCACGATCCACTCTTCCCTCACTCGTGAACAAGACTCCGAGGTACTTGAACTCCTCCACTTGGGGCAGGGTCTCCTCCCCTTTTCTTCTCCGTCCCCCCACCCGAAGGCGGAGGGAAGCTACCCTCTCGTCCACCGGGTTGAACTCCAACGTGCAGGCTCTGAGCCGGGGGGCAACAAGAATTGCCACCCCAGCCCGTCGCCTCTCATTGCCGGCAACGCCAGAGTGAAAGAGAGTCCAGCCCCTCTCGAGAGAACTGGTTCCAGAGCCCTTGCTGTGCGTCGAAGTGAGTCCGACTATATCTAGCCGGAACTTCTCAACCTCGCGCACTAGCTCAGGCTCCTTCCCCCCCAGCGAGGTGACGTTCCACGTCCCAAGAGCTAGCTTCTGTAGCCGAGGATCGGACCGCCAAGTGCCCTGCCGTCGGCTGCCGCCCAGCTCACACTGCACCCGACCTCTATGGCCCCTGCTATGGGTGGTGAGCCCATTGGAGGGGGGACCCACGTTGCCTCTTCGGGCTGTGCCCGGCCGGGCCCCATGGGGACAGGCCCGGCCACCAGGCGCTCGCCATCGTGCCCCACCTCCGGGCCTAGCTCCAGAGGGGGGCCCCGGTGACCCGCGTCCGGGCGAGGGAAATCTGGGTCCTTTATTTGTATTCGTCATAGAGGTCTTCGAGCTGCTCTTTGTCCGATCCCTCACCTAGGACCAGTTTGTCTTGGGAGACCCTACCAGGGGGCATAAAGCCCCCGGACAACATAGCTCCTAGGATCATTGGGACACGCAAACTCCTCCACCACGGTAAGGTGGCAGCTCAGAGAGAGTACTGTGTTGTGTGTAAATAAAAACAGAATACAATGATTTGCAAATCCTAAACTGTTTTTTTTACATGCTTTTTTTTATTTCTCTTTGCTATTTGGGCTTATTAGACCCTAATTAGAATAAAAACTAAGAATCATCTTTTTATATGTTGTACTTAGTCCATAAGTACACAAATGTGTACTTCATGTTTAGTGACATGCTAATTCACTTTTTCCCCCCAAATTCCATTGTATGTTATGCTCTTCTGACACCACCAGATGGCAGTATAAGTGTCCACATAAGCGGCCATAAGACCCCAATTCAGTAGTGTTTGTACCCTTTTGTTGAGTAGACATTAAATCATGTTCCTACCTTCTTCCGATGTCCGGTCAAGTCCGTTTGCATTACGGGAAAACAATCCTCGGAGAAAGCTGCGAAATACTCCCCGTCATGACAAAAATGTGCTTGAATTTGGCACAAACTGTGTACAATGCCTGATTATGGCAAATCCATTACTTTTTTTTTGTGAGGGTTGGACTCCGCCAGGGCTGCCCTTTGTCACCGATTCTGTTCATAACTTTTATGGACAGAATTTCTAGGCGCAGTCAGGGCGTTGAGGGTATCTGGTTTGGTGGCTGCAGGATTAGGTCTCTGCTTTTTGCAGATGATGTGGTCCTGATGGCTTCATCTGGCCAAGATCTTCAGCTCTCACTGGATCGGTTCGCAGCCGAGTGTGAAGCGACTGGGATGGGAATCAGCACCTCCAAATCCGAGTCCATGGTTCTCGCCCGGAAAAGGGTGGAGTGCCATCTCCGGGTTGGGGAGGAGATCTTGCCCCAAGTGGAGGAGTTCAAGTACCTCGGAGTCTTGTTCACGAGTGAGGGAAGAGTGGATCGTGAGATCGACAGGCGGATCGGTGCGGCATCTTCAGTAATGCGGACGCTGTATCGATCCGTTGTGGTGAAGAAGGAGCTGAGCCAGAAGGCAAAGCTCTCGATTTACCGGTCGATCTACGTTCCCATCCTCACCTATGGTCATGAGCTTTGGGTCATGACCGAAAGGACAAGATCACGGGTACAAGCGGCCGAAATGAGTTTCCTCCGCCGGGTGGCGGGTCTCTCCCTTAGAGATAGGGTGAGAGGCTCTGCCATCCGGGGGGAGCTCAAAGTAAAGCCGCTGCTCCTCCATATCGAGAGGAGCCAGATGAGGTGGTTCGGGCATCTGGTCAGGATGCCACCCGAACGCCTCCCTCGGGAGGTGTTTCGGGCACGTCCGACCGGTAGGAGGCCACGGGGAAGACCCAGGACACGTTGGGAAGACTATGTCTCCCGGCTGGCCTGGGAACGCCTCGGGATCCCCCGGGAGGAGCTGGACGAAGTGGCTGGGGAGAGGAAAGTCTGGGCTTCCCTGCTTAGGCTGCTGCCCCCGCGACCCGACCTCGGATAAGCGGAAGAAGATGGATGGATGGATGGCATTACTTTTTCTGCATCGTTTTATAAGCGTAGGAAAAAAAGTATCAGCTTATAGTCTGGAAAATACGGTAACTCGCAAAGTGTGTTGTACAGATAGATTAATATAATCAAGTTAAATAATAATTCAATTCAGGGGGGTCGCAGTAAAATGATTGTCCCCCAGGAGGGTCATGACAGAAAGTAATTGAGAAGATTGTTACAAAGCTTGTGTCTAATTGATGATTTATGATCAACCAAGGAGCGATATGTTGTTACTGTGAACATTACAGTGTTATATTCGTCGAGAATAACACAAGAATCAGACTGCAGGATATCCATGCGACCACCTCCCGACTGGGGAGGCTGGTAGGTGTTTGTGTTCGCTCTTTGGAGATCACATCTGTCTCGACTGATGTTTTGTCACGGACCTTGTCTGAATTCCCAGGTGTGGCCCCACGCTGGGGTCGAGGTCCAAATGGCGCCGGGACGCCGTGGTGTCCGAGTAGGAGAAGAATGGGAGGGGAGCATATGCATGTTTGTGTTTGCTACAATGTACAGTCGTGGTCAAAACATTTACATAGACTTGCAAAGAACATCATGTCATGGCTGTCTTAAAAGTTTCCAATTATTTTTACAACTCTTAGTTTTTTGTGATAGAGTGATTGGAGCACATACTTGTTGGTCACAAAAAATATTCATGAAGTTTGCTTCTTTTTGGAATTTATTATGGGTCTACTGAAAATGTGAGGGTCAAAAGTATACATACAGCAATGTAAATATTTGCTTACATGTCCTTTGGCAAGTTTCACTGCAATAAGGCGCTTTTGGTAGCCATCCACAAGCTTCTGTTTGAATTTTTGACCACTCCTCTTGACAAAATTGCACTTCAGCTAAATGTGTTGGCTGGCCAATGCTAAGTGGTAGCCTTGTCTACGTAAGTTTAGCTTGTTTCTAGTCCATGCTAAGTGGTAACTTAGCTTCGAGTGCGATCAGCACATTTTTCCTTTTGCTTGTTTTCTGTTTTTGGTACTTTGCGTTATTTTTGAGAATAAATCATGTTCTTACCTGCACGCTTTGTCCGGAGTGGTCCGTCTGCATTCCTGGGAGAACGACCCCGCAGTAAGCTGCGAAAACCCCGACGTGACAGTATGTATACTTTTGAACCAGCAGATTTGGTCACATTTTCAGTAGACTGTGGAGGATGCATATACAGGTAAAAGCCAGTAAATTAGAATATTTTGAAAAACTTGATTTATTTCAGTAATTGCATTCAAAAGGTGTAACTTGTACATTATATTTATTCATTGCACACAGACTGATGCATTCAAATGATTATTTCATTTAATTTTGATGATTTGAAGTGGCAACAAATGAAAATCCAAAATTCCGTCTGTCACAAAATTAGAATATTACTTAAGGCTAATACAAAAAAGGGATTTTTAGAAATGTTGGCCAACTGAAAAGTATGAAAATGAAAAATATGAGCATGTACAATACTCAATACTTGGTTGGAGCTCCTTTTGCCTCAATTACTGCGTTAATGCGGCGTGGCATGGAGTCGATGAGTTTCTGGCACTGCTCAGGTGTTATGAGAGCCCAGGTTGCTCTGATAGTGGCCTTCAACTCTTCTGCGTTTTTGGGTCTGGCATTCTGCATCTTCCTTTTCACAATACCCCACAGATTTTCTATGGGGCTAAGGTCAGGGGAGTTGGCGGGCCAAGTTAGAACAGAAATACCATGGTCCGTAAACCAGGCACGGGTAGATTTTGCGCTGTGTGCAGGCGCCAAGTCCTGTTGGAACTTGAAATCTCCATCTCCATAGAGCAGGTCAGCAGCAGGAAGCATGAAGTGCTCTAAAACTTGCTGGTAGATGGCTGCGTTGACCCTGGATCTCAGGAAACAGAGTGGACCGACACCAGCAGATGACATGGCACCCCAAACCATCACCCAACCATGCAAATTTTGCATTTCCTTTGGAAGTCGAGGTCCCAGAGTCTGGAGGAAGACAGGAGAGGCACAGGATCCACGTTGCCTGAAGTCTAGTGTAAAGTTTCCACCATCAGTGATGGTTTGGGGTGCCATGTCATCTGCTGGTGTCGGTCCACTCTGTTTCCTGAGATCCAGGGTCAACGCAGCCGTCTACCAGCAAGTTTTAGAGCACTTCATGCTTCCTGCTGCTGACCTGCTCTATGGAGATGGAGATTTCAAGTTCCAACAGGACTTGGCGCCTGCACACAGCGCAAAATCTACCCGTGCCTGGTTTACGGACCATGGTATTTCTGTTCTAAATTGGCCCGCCAACTCCCCTGACCTTAGCCCCATAGAAAATCTGTGGGGTATTGTGAAAAGGAAGATGCAGAATGCCAGACCCAAAAACGCAGAAGAGTTGAAGGCCACTATCAGAGCAACCTGGGCTCTCATAACACCTGAGCAGTGCCAGAAACTCATCGACTCCATGCCACGCCGCATTAACGCAGTAATTGAGGCAAAAGGAGCTCCAACCAAGTATTGAGTATTGTACATGCTCATATTTTTCATTTTCATACTTTTCAGTTGGCCAACATTTCTAAAAATCCCTTTTTTGTATTAGCCTTAAGTAATATTCTAATTTTGTGACACACGGAATTTTGGATTTTCATTTGTTGCCACTTCAAATCATCAAAATTAAATGAAATAAACATTTGAATGCATCAGTCTGTGTGCAATGAATAAATATAATGTACAAGTTACACCTTTTGAATGCAATTACTGAAATAAATCAAGTTTTTCAAAATATTCTAATTTACTGGCTTTTACCTGTATGTTTAAGAGTTATTTCTCTATTCATAGCCATGTTTGGATCAGCTAGTACTTTGTATATTATACCAGTCTCTCTTTGTCATCAGATTGTCTGTCTAGTGTCTTGAACCATCAGGAATGTGAAACCAAACCCCCAAATCTTCCTTATCAGTGTTGCGAGGGGGTTTTCTTTGTGTGCGATGAGTTGGCTTTTCCGTTTGAATGTCAGATCATCTAGAGCAGGGGTGCTCATTACGTCGATCGCGAGCTACCGGTCGATCTCGGAGGGTGTGTCAGTCGATCACCAGCCAGGCATTAAAAAAATAGTCCTAAATATGAGCGATCATAAATCTTCCCTATGACGTCACTTTCGTCACTTGACTGACATTCACGGCACCCGAGGGTCTTCTGAGATGACGCTGGCTGCTGCCAGCTCATTAAAATTACCGACTGGAAGGCGAGAAACACTTTATTTCAACAGACTCTGGCGCCGTACCTGTCGTCAAAACTCCAAAGACCGACTGCACAGTTGCGCTAACAAAACAAGAGTCTCAGAAAGCTGGCGTGCACAAGCTAGCAAGCTACGGAGTTTGCCGACAATGTATTTCTTGTAAAGTGTATACAAAGGAGTACGGAAGCTGGACAAACAAGATGCCAAAAACCAACCACTTTCATGTGGTATTGGACAGAAAGGAGGACTTTTTTCTCCTCCTTTCGAAAATGCGGACGTTTTTAGCACCACTGTCTGATTCCAATCAATGCAAGTCATCAGAATCAGGTAATACACCAACGTATATTCTTGTCTTCATGAAAGAAAGGAATCTATATGTGTTAAACATTCTTGTATTATCTTTAAACACCTTAACTTGTTAACAATATTAACTATATGTGTTAAACATGCTTGCATTATCTTTAAACACCTTTAACTTATTAACAATATTAACTATATGTGTTAAACATGCTTGTATTATCATTAAACACCTTTAACTTGTTAACAATATTAACTATATGTGTTAAACATGCTTGTATTATCTTTAAACACCTTTAACTTATTAATAATATTAACTATATGTGTTAAACATGCTTTTATTATCATTAAACACCTTTAACTTGTTAACAATATTAACTATATGTATTAAACATGCTTGTATTATCTTTAAACACCTTTAACTTGTTAACAATATTAACTATATGTATTAAACATACTTGTATTATCATTAAACACCTTTAATTTATTAACAATATTAACTATATGTATTAAACATTCTTGTATTATCATTAAACACCTTTAATTTATTAACAATATTAACTATGTGTTAAACATGATTGCATTATCATTAAACACCTTTAACTTATTAATAATATTAACTATATGTATTAAACATGCTTTTATTATCATTAAACACCTTTAACTTGTTAACAATATTAACTATATGTATTAAACATGCTTGTATTATCTTTAAACACCTTTAACTTGTTAACAATATTAACTATATGTATTAAACATACTTGTATTATCATTAAACACCTTTAATTTATTAACAATATTAACTATATGTATTAAACATTCTTGTATTATCATTAAACACCTTTAATTTATTAACAATATTAACTATGTGTTAAACATGATTGCATTATCATTAAACACCTTTAATTTATTAACAATATTAACTATTTGTGTTAAGCATGCTTGCATTATCATTAAACACCTTTAACATATTAACAAAAACATATATTTCATAAATAAGTAAATATAAATTATATATATGAATGAGGTAGATCCCCACGACTTGATCAATTGAAAAGTAGCTCGCCTGCAGAAAAAGTGTGAGCACCCCTGATCTAGAGTAGCCGATATGAATGTATTGGTTAAGCCCATCTCCTAAAGCTTTAGTAAAACTTGAAAATATTCCAATTCTGTCTTGATGGTCCTTCTTACTCAGCATATATGTCATCGAAATAAATTTGGGATTGACCAGTAACTCAGAGGAAGAGCTGGTCGACGCAACAAGACCAATAATAAATTCATAAAAGAACCAAACTTCATGAATGTTTTTTGTGACCAACAAGTATGTGCTCCAATCACAAAAAAATAAGAGTTGTAGAAATGATTGGAAACTCAAGACAGCCATGACATGATGTTCTTCACAAGTGTATGTACACTTTTGACCACGACTGTAAGTTTTGCACAATACTTTTTGTCGGCTGGCATCTCCTCTGCAGTGTTTCATAGGAGAAGACTTGGAATCAGCACTTCCCCAAAACGCAGCCGTCTCCTGGCGTAATTTGTGGCCTCAGTGGGCTTTTTGTCTTCTCACTTTCATGATGTTTATTCGCGCGAGCGCCGCAAACAGATTCCGCGAGCGGCGGCAGCCGTGAGAAGCATGGACGAGCACAGCAGGTACTCCTGAGCCGCACTGTAACAAATACCTCTTAAAGACTCTTATTTAAATGCCCCATCTGCTTTGACAGGTGCTGTTTGAAATCTAACCCCACGGGGGACAGCCTTGTAACTTTTTACGCGCCTCTTTGTAACCGCGCGAGCAGAAACGACGGGAGGCAGCCTCTCTTGTCAACCCGCCGCACTTTGAAAAAGAATATTGTAGGAATAAAAAAAATAAAAAAAAGGGGTGGGGGGGTGTAAGGCATACTGATGCTTTAGAAAACTTTGACTCAAAGATTCTTCTTCTTGTGGCGCATTCTCCTCACACGCTCTGGTCTGAATGGCCTGCGTGCCATTTGCATCCCGCAGCTCCAGTTTTGATGTCCTGCACATATTGTGGGGGGGGAAAAACCCATATACATTCACTGTACAAACATACATATACACATACATGTACATATACATTCACTGTACAAACATACATATAAAGATACATGCACATAAACATTCACTGTACAAACACACATATACACATACACGTACACATACATTCACTGTACAAACATACATATACACATACATGTACATATACATTCAATGTACAAACATACATATACACATACTGTACATATACATTCACTGTACAAACATACTGTACATATACACATACATGTACATATACATTCACTGTACAAACATACATGTACACATACATTTACTGTACAAACATACATATACACATACATTCATTACAAACATACATACACACATACTGTACATATACATTCATTGTACAAACATACATATACACATACTGTACATATACATTCACTGCACAAACATACATATACACATACATGTACATATACATTCACTGTACAAACATACATATACACATACATGTACATATACATTCACTGCACAAACATACATATGCACATACTGTACATATACATCATACTTGCCAACCTTGAGACCTCCGATTTCAGGAGGTGGGGGGGGGGGGGGGGGTGTCGGGGGCAGGGCGGGGGGGCGTGGTTAAGATATATATATATAAGAAATACTTGACTTTCAGTGAATTCTAGCTATATATATATATATATATATATATATATATATATATATATATATATATATTTATATATATATATATATATATATATATATATATATATATATATATATATATAAATAAAATAAATACTTGAATTTCAGTGTTCATTTATTTACACATTAACACACACATAACACTCATCTACTCATTGTTGAGTTAAGGGTTGAATTGTCCATCCTTG
>NC_084575.2:32105566-32118066 GCF_033978685.3 Nerophis lumbriciformis
CCCAGCCACTTCGTCCAGCTCCTCCCGGGGGATCCCGAGGCATTCCCAGGCCAGCCGTGAGACATAGTCTTCCCAACGTGTCCTGGGTCTTCTCCGTGGCCTCCTACCGGTTGGACGTGCCCTAAACACCTCCAAAGGGAGGCGTTCGGGTGGCATCCTGACCAGATGCCCGAACCACCTCATCTGGCTCCTCTCCATGTGGAGGAGCAGCGGCTTTACATTGAGCTCCCTTCGGTTGGCAGAAATTCTCACCCTATCTCTAAGGGAGAGCCCCGCCACCCGGCGGAGGAAACTCATTTCAGCCGCTTGTACCCGTGATCTTGTCCTTTCGGTCATGACCCAAAGCTCATGACCATAGGTGAGGATGGGAACGTAGATCGACCGGTAAATTGAGAGCTTTTCCTTCCGGCTCAGCTCCTTCTTCACCACAACTGATCAATACAGTGTCCGCATTACTGAAGACGCCGCACCGATCCGCCTATCGATCTCACGATCCACTCTTTCCTCACTCGTGAACAAGACTCCGAGGTACTTGAACTCCTCCACTTGGGGCAAGATCTCCTCCCCAACCCGGAGAAGGCACTCCACCCTTTTCCGGGCGAGAACCATGAACTCGGACTTGGAAGTGCTGATACTCATCCCAGTCGCTTCACACTCGGCTGCGAACCGATCCAGTGAGAGTTGAAGATCCTGGCCAGATGAAGCCATCAGGACCACATAATCTGCAAAAAGACCTAATCCTGCAGCCACCAAACCGGATCCCATCAACGCCTTGACTGCGTCTAGAAATTCTGTCCATAAAAGTAATGAACAGAATGGGTGACAAAGGGCAGCCTTGGCGGAGTCCAACCCTCACTGGAAACGTGTCCGACTTACTGCCGGCAATGCGGACCAAGCTCTGACACTGATCATACAGGGAGCGGACAGCCACAATCAGACAGTCCGATACCCCATACTCTCTGAGCACTCCCCACAGGACCTCCCGAAGGACACGGTCAAATGCCTTCTCCAAGTCCACAAAGCACATGTAGACTGGTTGGGCAAACTCCCATGCACCCTCAAGGACCCTGCCGAGAGTATAGAGCTGGTCCACAGTTCCACGACCCGGACGAAAACCACATTGTTCCTCCTGAATCCGAGGTTCGACTATCCGGCGTAGCCTCCTCTCCAGTACACCTGAATAGACCTTACCGGGAAGGCTGTTTCCCCCAGTCGACTTCAATAATTACCTCTCAAAATACCATGATTTATATCCCCACATGACCATTGCTGGAGAAATACTATACGGAAACACATTCCCACACTCCTGTACATTAAATCACATCAACAGTGTACAATACGGGTTATTTTCTGGTGCATTTAAAAATCAATAAACCCGCATCAGCAATTAAAACATATATTATGTGCTACTGTCAACATTAAAATTGCAAAAAACATATTAAACGTGAAAAAATAAAGAAATACATATTTGAACTCACAATTTGTAGGACCCATACCCCTCGTAGTTGGCTGATTCCAGTGGAAATTTGGGGCATTTCCCCATTTCATCACTGACATGGTCTCACAACATGTAGTTTCTCTTTAAATATCCTTCTTGAAAATGGCCTTGCAAATATATATCTGCCGCCTAATCAACTAATGTCTGTGTTTACTAACAAGAAAGACATCATGGCGGAGCCGCAGTCGAGTTTCTTAACATGGAGATATTCTCACTACTTTTCTTTTGTCGAGCACAAAGAAAATAACATTTTAGTGGATCCTATCAAAGATCCTATCTACTGCCCAAAACAGCAATTCAAATCTGCAGA
Source organism: Nerophis lumbriciformis (assembly GCF_033978685.3). Classification (NCBI taxonomy): domain Eukaryota; kingdom Metazoa; phylum Chordata; class Actinopteri; order Syngnathiformes; family Syngnathidae; genus Nerophis; species Nerophis lumbriciformis. The sequence goes on from NC_084575.2 coordinate 32,107,375, forward strand.
AAAAGCTACAAAAGCAACATGCTTCGACGAAGCTAGTAAAGAGAGACACAGACTTTGATGCCACTTCACCTCCACCTAAGGATTTTAACGGAGGGACTGCTAGCCAGGACAACGTTGATAGAGCCATTGCAGCGTATGTGCTGGAAGACATGCAGGCTATTTCTACAGTGGAGTCACCCGCTTTCAGGCAGGTAATTAGCATGATACCAGCGTCAAACAGCAAATGGCACGGAAAACCTTTTCACGTACCTGGACAGTGAGCACATAAAAATGGAAAGCGAGCTAAAGAAAACACTCCAAACTCTGCCTCTGCTCATCATTCATCACTGAAGGTACACACTCTGTCAATTCTCTTATATACTCTTTCATTCTAGACTTGTTGTGTGTTTGATTATCACATCACTCTAAATGTATAGACTATAAAGTTCACAAACATAAAGATGGATCCTAGTGGGCCAGGCCAATCTTTCCTTTTCTCTAAACTAAAACTGGGGAAATGTGTAGAGTGTTCTGGGCTTCAGTTCAGTGTTGATCTCCAAAAGACATGATTTTATTTCACAATTCCTTGAGAGAAAAAAACGCCTGGTTAGGCTTTGTGTATGTCATGTGTGCCTTCCTTGGGTGAAGCCAGGTTTACAGCTATGTGGTTATTATGCGGTTTGTTACTTATGTATGTTATGTTGCAGCTATTTAAAATGGTTTTGTCAATTTGTTCTGGCCTGAAACAAATTGGCCCTTTGAAACATATCTTTGTCTTTGTGTGTTGTATGTAGACCACATTGCTTAGCAGAGTTCAGTGATGCAAATGCATGTCAAGTTGATCAACACATTGTATTATTCTCCAGTGCAATAACAGTACTGAAATGAAGGCTAAAAGGGCATTAATGGGAGCTTTAAAAAAAAAATTATAAAAAAATAATTAACTAAATAGTTACTTTTCACAGTAACACATGACTTTTTGGTGTAAGTAACTCTCAATCAATCAATCGATGTTTATTTATATAGCCCTAAATCACAAGTGTTTCAAAAGGCTGCACAAGCCACAACGACATCCTCGGTACAAAGCCCACATAAGGGCAAGGAAAAACTCACCCCAGTGGGACGTCGATGTGAATGACTATGAGAAACCTTGGAGAGGACCGTATATGTGGGTAACCCCCCCCCCTCTAGGGGAGACCGAATGCAATTGATGTCGAGTGGGTCTGACATAATATTGTGAGAGTCCAGTCCATAGTGGATCCAACATAATAGTAAGAGTCCAGTCCATAGTGGGGCCAGCAGGACACCATCCTGAGCGGAGACGGGTCAACAGCGCAGAGATGTTCCCAGCCAATGCACAGGCGAGCGGTCCACCCCGGGTCTCGACTCTGGACAGCCAACGGCAGATCAACTGGTCTAAAAGGGGGTTATTTAAAGGCTAGAGTATACAAATGAGTTTTAAGATGGGACTTAAATGCTTCTACTGAGGTAGCATCTCTAATTGTTACTGGGAGGGCATTCCATAGTACTGGAGCCCGAATAGAAAACGCTCTATAGCCCGCAGACTTTTTTGGGGCTCTGGGAATCACTAATAAGCCGGAGTTCTTTGAACGCAGATTTCTTGCAAGGACATATGGTACAATACAATCGACAAGATAGGACGGAGCTAGACCGTGTAGTATTTTATACGTAAGTAGTAAAACCTTAAAGTCGCATCTTAAGTGCACAGGAAGCCAGTGCAGGTGAGCCAGTATAGGCGTAATGTGATCAAACTTTCTTGTTCTTGTCAAAAGTCTAGCAGCCGCATTTTGTACCAACTGTAGTCTTTTAATGCTAGACATAGGGAGACCCGAAAATAATACGTTACAGTAGTCGAGACGAGACGTAACGAACGCATGAATAATGATCTCAGCGTCGCTAGTGGATAAAATAGAACGAATTTTAGCGATATTACGGAGATGAAAGAAGGCCGTTTTAGTAACACTCTTAATGTGTGACTCAAAGGAGAGAGTTGGGTCGAAGATAATACCCAGATTCTTTACTGATTCGCCTTGTGTAATTGTTTGGTTGTCAAATGTTAAGGTGGTATTTTTAAATAAATGTCGGTGTTTAGCAGGACCGATAATCAGCATTTCCGTTTTCTTGGCGTTGAGTTGCAAGAAGTTAGCGGACATCCATTGTTTAATTTCATTAAGACACGCCTCCAGCTGACTACAATCCGGCGTGCTGGTCAGCTTTAGGGGCATGTAGAGTTGGCTGTCATCAGCATAACAATGAAAGCTAACACCGTATTTGCGGATGATGAGTGCAGGGCCAAGAACCGAACCCTGAGGAACTCCGCACGTTACCTTAACATAGTCCGAGGTCACATTATTATGGGAGACGCACTGCATCCTGTCAGTAAGATAAGAGTTAAACCACGACAAGGCTAAGTCTGACATACCAATACGTGTTTTGATACGCTCTAATAAAATATTATGATCGACGGTATCGAAAGCAGCGCTAAGATCAAGAAGCAGCAACATAGATGACGCATCAGAATCCATCGTTAGCAGTAGATCATTAGTCGTTTTTGCGAGGGCTGTCTCCGTAGAGTGATTTGCCCTGAAACCGGATTGAAAAGGTTCACAGAGATTGTTAGACACTAAGTGTTCATTTAGCTGCGGTGCGACAATTTTTTCGAGGATTTTCGAAATAAAGGGAAGGTGAGTAACTGAGTTAGTAACTGAGTTACTTGTGAAATAAAGTAACTAGTAACTGCAACTAGTTACTGGCTTTCAGTAACTAACCCAATACCGGTTGTCATTGCATGTTTTGGAAATAATTAGTAATACCGCTTGAGGTATCACCGTACTTTAACCGCCCATCTTCTGCTCACATGAAGTTGATTCCAAAGTTCTCACAATCAATTTTTAATGATCCCTTTTCAAACGACATGGCAAGAACTGCTTTTTGGAATGCAGGCGCAGCGTCGATGCTTTGTCAGGACTCTGAAAAGTCCCAAGACGCCGGGAGTCCCAAAGACCCCACAGTGTGACTGACAGTGTAAGGACATGGAGTCACGTCTTTTTGGTACCTCTTGAGCGCCGCTGACGTGACAGCAGAGGGACTTCTGGGGGCCCGGATGGCGTCCATTGCTAAGTTGACAGCCTGCTGGCCAGAAGACGTCACAGTTTATCCACGCATTTACCGCCAATGCTCGTTGCCTTATCAAGCAAATGGCCGCGTAAAAGAAATGAACAAACAGAGCGCAGATCTGATTCTCTTCGATTGGAAACAGAGTGTTCAGGCCGCAGTGAGTCATTGCACGTGGCCCCACTTCCTTTTGATCTGCGCCACAGAAATGATACAAATCACATTTGGCCCCGGCGAAACACAATAAGCGTGATGGAGAACATATTCATTTATTTGCAAGGAGCTTTACGCGCGGCGCGGGTCCCGCCCTTATCTGATGGCGAGACATCGACTTCCTCTTCCAGGCAAAATGCGGAGACGCAGCAGCGACGATGGCGATGCGCGATGGCCGCGGCGACTCAAAAGTGGTCGGATTTACAGACGCGCTGATTCCATCAAGATGCGGATTACCCCGGGAAAGAAGATGGCGTGATGTTTATCTGAACTGTGATGATGGACAGACCTTTTTGTCTGGATCACATTGCTCAGAAGTTACGTTTTGTGTCATTTCAAGTTTAAAGCAGGACAAATTACAGTACCCCGCCAGCCCCCTCAGGGACAAGCAGTAAAAAATGGATGGAAATTGCAGTATTTGTGTTGTCCATCAGTGTCCGTCAGTCCCTTGGAATGGTGCCATTAGGCCAGCAAGAGTCATCGTTGTGGCAGCATTAATGTTGCGGCTGCTATAGCAGTTATTATTATTATTATTAGCTTGTTGACAATGAGTCAGAACTTCGAATCTTATAAGGTAATGATCGGACATTACTTTAATATACGGGAGTTTTATAACTTTGGAGGTGGTGACGCCCCTGACAAGCATTAGATCTATTGTATTACCTTTGCGATGCGTGGGTTCATTTATTATTTGTGTAAGACCACAGCTATCAATTATAGTCTGGCGCGCCAGGCACGGAGGGTCCGATGGGGTATTCATATGGATATTAAAGTCCCCCATTATGATTATATTGTCGGCGTGCATCACTAGATCAGCAACGAACTCTGAGAATTCACTGATAAAGCCCGAATAGGGCCCTGGGGGGCGGTAGATAATAGATATAGATATAGATAATTTATTATTTAGGTTAGGGGTAAGGTTAAAGTTTTCATTGTATATTAGTGCGACCCCCCCCCCCCCCCACACCTCTTTTAAGGGGACGAGCAATATGCGCATTCGTATAGTTAGGAGGAATGTGTGTTCATATTGTTGTTACTCAGCCAGCGTTTGTGGGTCTGATGGACCCGTTGCATTGTGTGGCTTTTGATGCCTCACAATCAAACACTTTTATGTTAAAATACTGAACAGATGTTTATTGGGATATGGTAAACATCTGAACATATATCAGAATACATATTTAATGACCACACACCATACACCCCCCCTACACATTTATATTACATATAAGATGTCTGGTAACACACACAGCAGGCCTAGACAGAAGGAGGACAGAGTGTAGGTGCACAGAACATCAGAGGGTCAAATGTGCGAGAAAATGAGAGCAGACAGTGTTGGCAAACAATGTTGCAACCTTGTTTGGGATGCAGAAACTGGCAGAGAAATTTTCCGTACAACGTTCATATTGTTGTTACTTAGCCAGCGTTTGTGGGTCTGATGGACCCGTTGCATTTTGTGGCTTTTGATGCCTCACAATCAAACACTTTTATGTTAAAATACTGAACAGATGTTTATTGGGATATGGTAAACATCTGTTCAGTATTTTAACATAAAAGTGTTTGATTGTTAGGCATCAAAAGCCACAAAATGCAACGGGTCCATCAGACCCACAAACGCTGGCTGAGTAACAACAATATGAACACTCATTCCTCCTAACTATACGAATGCGCATATTGCTCGTCCCCTTAAAAGAGGTGTTTACCATATACCAATAAAGATCTGTTCAGTATTTTAACATAAAAGTGTTTGGTTGTGAGGCATCAAAAGCCACAAAATGCAACGGGTCCATCAGACCCACAAACGCTGGCTGAGTAACAACAATATGAACGTTGCATGGAAAATTTCTCTGCCAGTTTCTGCATCCGAAACAAGGTTGCAACATTGTTTGCCAACACTGTCTGCTCTCATTTTCTCGCACATTTGACCCTCTGATGTTCTGTGCACCTACACTCTGTCCTCCTTCTGTCTAGGCCTGCTGTGTGTGTTACCAGACATCTTATATGTAATATAAATGTGTAGGGGGGGTGTATGGTGTGTGGTCATTAAATATGTATTCTGATATATGTTCTTCACAGAAAATGAGCCAAAGTCAGTGAGTCTCAGTTTGAAAATTTAATTAATTGTATCATTTTTCTTTTAATGAAAAATGAAAACGGGTCCCATAGACCCGAACACCACACTTAAGCATACTATGCTACTGTATTCTAATGTTGGTCATGATGCTGGTACTTATTGCAACAAATATTACAGTATATTATCGTACTTTCCAAACCTTTTTTGTCTAAATAAAAATAAATACTTAAATATTTGCTTGACTTATGATTTTACAGCAAACTAGCCATCACATGAATAAAAATGACAATACATGCTATGGTGTTCTTTACAGCATAATACTGTAAATTGAAAAAAAACCAACAACATTTATTTGTGCTTTATTTTCTTTACATAGGATGTGGACAAAACTTGAATGACAAAATGTAAGCGAAGGAAATCTTCTAAGTGTCAACACATAAATCAAATCAAATCTAAATCAATGGTGTTAAAGTCAAGGCCCGGGGGCCAGATCTGGCTCGCAAACACCTGGAAATGATATGTGTCAATAAAGTACTTCATATTTTCTCACTAAATGTAATGGATTTTTTTCATTTTAACAGAAAAAAATATGTGTACTGCTTGAAATTGCATACCTACCATGAATTGATTAACGTGGACCGTGACTTAAACAAGTTGAAAAACTTATTGGGGTGTTACCATTTAGTGGTCAATTGTACGGAATATGTACTGTACTGTGCAATCTACTAATAAAAGTTTCAATCAATCAAAAACCTTTTAAACTTTAATAGTATCCATCCATCCATCCATCCATCTTCTTCCGCTTATCCGAGGTCGGGTCGCGGGGGCAGCAGCTTAAGCAGGGAAGCCCAGACTTCCCTCTCCCCAGCCACTTCGTCCAGCTCCTCCCGAGGGATCCCGAGGCGTTCCCAGGCCAGCCGGGAGAGATAGTCTTCCCAGCGTGTCCTGGGTCTTCCCCGTGGCCTCCTACCGGTCGGACGTGCCCGAAACACCTTCCTAGGGAGGCGTTCGGGTGGCATCCTGACCAGATGCCCGAACCACCTCATCTGGCTCCTCTCGATGTGGAGGAGCAGCGGCTTTACTTTGAGCTCCCCCCGGATGGCAGAGCTTCTCACCCTATCTCTAAGGGAGAGCCCCGCCACCCGGCGGAGGAAACTCATTTCGGCCGCTTGTACCCGTGATCTTGTCCTTTCGGTCATGACCCAAAGCTCATGACCATAGGTGAGGATGGGAACGTAGATCGACCGGTAAATCGAGAGCTTTGCCTTCCGGCTCAGCTTCTTCTTCACCACAACGGATCGATACAGCGTCCGCATTACTGAAGATGCCGCACCGATCCGCCTGTCGATCTCACGATCCACTCTTCCCTCACTCGTGAACAAGACTCCGAGGTACTTGAACTCCTCCACTTGGGGCAAGATCTCCTCCCCAACCCGGAGATGGCACTCCACCCTTTTCCGGGAGAGAACCATGGACTCGGACTCGGAGGTGCTGATTCCCATCCCAGTCGCTTCACACTCGGCTGCGAACCGATCCAGCGAGAGCTGAAGATCTTGGCCAGAGGAAGCCATCAGGACCACATCATCTGCAAATAGCAGAGACCTAATCCTGCAGCCACCAAACCAGATCCCCTCAACGCCTTGACTGCGTCTAGAAATTCTGTCCATAAAAGTTATGAACAGAATGGGTGACAAAGGGCAGCCTTGGCGGAGTCCAACCCTCACTGGAAACGTGTCCGACTTACTGCCGGCAATGCGGACCAAGCTCTGGCACTGATCATACAGGGAGCGAACTGCCACAATAAGACAGTCCGTTACCCCATACTCTCTGAGCACTCCCCACAGGACTTCCCGGGGTACACGGTCGAATGCCTTCTCCAAGTCCACAAAGCACATGTGGACTGGTTGGGCAAACTCCCATGCACCCTCAAGGACCCTGCCGAGAGTATAGAGCTGGTCCACAGTTCCACGACCAGGACGAAAACCACACTGTTCCTCCTGAATCCGAGGTTCGACTATCCGGCGTAGCCTCCTCTCCAGTACACCTGAATAGATAATAGATAATAGTATCCAATAATGCAACAAATATTACAGTATATTATCATACTCTCCAAACCTTTTTTGTCTAAATAAAAATAAATACTTAAATATTTGCTTGACTTATGATTTTACAGCAAACTATCCATCACATGAATAAAAATGACAATAAACGCAGCATAATATTGTAAATTGAAAAAAACTACCATTTATTTGCATTAAAATTCTGTTGACTGAGCTGCCGTATTTTTACAGTAAAATCCCGTTTTTAACGGTGTATTACTGTAAATGGAAAGACGGTACATTTGTTTTTTACGGTAGAAAAACTGGCAGCTAAGTTGCCATAATAAAAAAAAAATAACTTGTACTGATTTTCCATGAACAATGTGATGTTGTAAAAACCAATGTCAATTTAGCACAAAAATTCTGGCAGCTTTGTCTGTAAAACCCCCCCCAAAAAACAATGGTACTGTTTTTCCATTTACCGTAAAATGTTGTAAAAAATAAAAAAAACACTATATTTTACAGTGAAATTTTGTAAATGTAAAGTTTTTACTGTAAAATGGACAGTTTACTTAAAACCATTTATATAATTAATAATGAATTCCAGAGGCAAATTCATACTGTGGAGGGAGGTGTGGCCAGCGCGCCTGCAGGAGCAAAGGTCACTGCCTCTGTCTATGGTTCAAGGTTCAACTTTATTGTCCCCGCGGGGAAATTTGTCTTGGGCACAGTGCATCATTGCTTTCTTAACATACCCAAAAAAAACAGAACAAAAACACAAGCACAGACACAGACACAGACACAACCACAACCATACAACTAACATTTAAACATCAGAACATGGAGCTTGATAGACATAGGTGGCACTTTGATGTAGGCAGATACAGATAAAGTACCAGTGTGCATTGCACTAGAGCTCATGGATAAAGTGCTGTGTGCTAAAGTGCCTAGTTCTAAAGTGCTATGTGCTAAAGTGCTACATGCTAAAAAAAAGTGCTAACCTATGTATTAACATTCTATTGCACATTGTTGGTCAGCTTAATGGAGGCTGGGACAAATGATAATTTAAGGCGGTTAGATTTGCATAGTGGGACCCGGAGTCTTCTCCCTGGTGCTGAGGACGAGCACCGTCGGATAGGGGCGGGGCATGGGCTGACGGCGAGACACAGCTGGCTGGTGATTAGATGTCATAGGTGGTACGTGTCAATCTAATCATCTGTTGTCTTTAACAGTAAGCGGCCGGGAGCAGGAGAAAGTGAGAGGACACGGACGTGGCTGAAAAGTCGCGTCCTGCTGGAGAGAAAACTTGTGATAAAATCCATGTACATTAAAACTTTTGTTCAACTTGACACGCCTGGCTCCTGTGAAGTGTATGACAGTGACTTCCACACATACATTATTCACTTTTACAAGCGGCCCTCAGATGCCTTGTTTTTAATGAACACTTAAGCGTACTACGCTACTGTATTGTAATGTTGGTCATGATGCTGGTAGGCCGAGTTTTTTCTGAGGTGGTACTTGGTAAAAAAACAGTTTGAGAACCACTATCTCAACAAAAATTAACATCTTAGCTTTGTGCTGTAGGTGACAAAGCAAAATAGTTATATTTCAGTGTTTCCCTGGACTCCGGGTAGCAGAGAAGGCAGGCGCGTGCAGGAAAGAAGCACCAGGGAAACACCAGTGACACAAATATGTGCAACAGATGGAAAGCTGATGTACAAACACGTTGAGGTACAAACAAAATGACCCAGCCTCTACAAAACTAATAATAACTGTCATGTGAGATCATGACATTAGTGAAGTTCTTGTCAAATAACTAAATCAAGTCCCCACATGACAGTTATTATTATTTTCTGGTATTTTGTATTAGTTGCCTCCATTTGCCACTCTTCTTCTGATCTGAGTGCTGGCAGCTGTCCCTGATTGGTTGCCAATCAGGATGCTTTTTATGCCAGCCCTGTCCTCTCGATGGGCCCGGGTCATTTTGTTTGTACAAACCCCCGTTTCCATATGAGTTGGGAAATTGTGTTAGATGTAAATATAAACGGAATACAATGATTTGCAAATCATTTTCAACCCATATTCAGTTGAATATGCTACAAAGACAACATATTTGATGTTCAAACTGATAAACATTTTTTTTTTGTTGCAAATAATCATTAACTTTAGAATTTGATGCCAGCAACTCTGTGCCCTGTGAGCGGGTCTTCTCTACAGCCGGAGACATAATAACTAAGAGAAATCGTCTAAAATGTAATACGTCGGAAAAACTTTTTTTTTTTTTTTTTTTTTATAAAAACGTGTAAAAAAATTAAATTAAAAAAATTCCCAGTCCACAATCATCCACAACACGTTCTCTTAGATTTCCATGTTATGATACATGTTCACATTATTTATTGACTGTATCTAAAAAAGATAAAAATATATTTTTATTTAAATGAAGATATGAAATAATCCTAAATGAAATACAATGACTTGGTTTATATTATTGTATATACTAGGGCAGGGGTCACCAACGCGGTGCCCGCGGTCACCAGGTAGCCCGTAAGGACCAGATCAGTCGCCCGCTCGCCTGTTCTAAAAATAGCTCAAAGAGCAGCACTTACCAGTGAGCTGCCTCTATTTTTTTAAATTGTATTTATTTACTAGCAAGCTGGTCTCGCTTTGCTCGACATTTTTAATTCTAAAAGAGACAAAACTCAAATAGAATTTGAAAATCCAAAAAAATATTTTAAAGACTTGGTCTTCACTTGGAATAAGCGGTAGAAAATGGATGGATGGATGGGTCTTCACTTGTTTAAATAAATTCATTTATTTTTTTACTTTGCTTCTTATTACTTTTAGAAATACAATTTTAGAGAAAAAATACAACCTTAAAAATAATTTTAGGATTTTTAAACAAATATACCTTTTAAATTTCTTCCTCTTCTTTCCTGACAATTTAAATCAATGTTCAAGTAAAAATTTTTTTTTTTTTTTTTATTGTAAAGAATAATACATATTTTAGCTTCTGGTTTTTCGACAAAGAATATTTGTGAAATATTTCTTCAAACTTAAGATGATTAAAATTCAAAAAAAATATTCTGGCAAATCTAGAAAATCTGTAGAATCAAATTGAAATCTTATTTCAAAGTATTTTGAATTTCTTTTAAAATTTTTGTTCTGGAAAATCTAGAAGAAATACTGATTTGTCTTTGTTAGAAATATAGCTTGGTCCAATTTGTTAAATATTCTAACAAAGTGCAGATTGGATTT